>NC_058083.1:499517952-499734580 GCF_014858855.1 Bufo gargarizans | reverse complement strand
TGATACCTAGTGTACATCCATACACATGACAGCTGCTCCAGTACACTGTGTATGGATGTAGCAGAGCTGGGTGTGTTGGGGCAGCTGTCATGTGTATCATTGTACACTAGGTATCAAAGTTACCTACAGTAGAAGTCTTATAGCTGTGAGGGTAAATACCTTGCCTCTGATGTGTAAAGGTCATGAGTTCGAATACCAGGAGAAACTTTTCTGAAAGACAGTCTAAATGAGGTTTAAATACACCAGGGTCTTGTAGCTGTGTGTCAGCTGCGTACCGCTTGCTCTGCCTGAAGTGACTGAACAAACTCATACTCGCAGCGCATCTGGCTGGCAAGTACAGGAACAGATAGAGTGAAGTGAAGGAGATGATGGATCACAAGTAGGGGGCGGGGCGCAGGCGGCGGCCAGGTGTTACTGCTTGGGATTCGGACTCCTGCCGGTGCCCCCAGGCAGAGTGCGCTCTACGCGGTGGCGCCAGCACTTCTTACACCCCAATAACAAGAACGGTTTGCTGGAATTACAGAGCTGTATAATGGTAATTTGGATTAGGATTGTTCCTATTACCCAGGCTGTAAACTCCCCTACTGAGTGGATACTGTGGAATGATTCCTTCCTATCCTTTCCCTGAACTTCTATACAGCAAAATAAAAGTTTTGCTTTTCTACCACTGTCCCTAGCGCCTCCTGACATCTCTGCACTAATTACACTGGAAAATGGCTGAATCCAAGATGGCTGAGGCTATTTATAGGGCTGTGACATCAAAGGGCTGTCTGGCTGCTGATTGGCTGCATGCATGGAATTGTGGGTGATCCCGCCTTCCCAGAGTTCCTTGCTCCACGTCCTAACACGTGCAGCAGCCATTTTAGGAAAAAATGTGATTCGTTGCGAATCACATTTTTCCTGAAATTCGGATCGAATTCCACTTCGTCAACTTCGATCCGCTCATCTCTAATCCTGATGTCTCATGCCAAACCGAAGTCACCTTGGGATAATCCATTCAAAACATTATTTACAGGTAAATAAATAAAAAGATCTTTTGACACTCCAAACCATGAATACAATGTCATCGCGGCTCCCCTCATTGCATTCACAATGTGGCTGGCTCCATTCTGATCCCTACTACAGATCATAGAGGGTGCTGATTAGATCTTCCTCCGGACTACAGAGTGCTTACACTCAAGAATCGATCTCCAAACTCAGCTCGTTTATTATCGAAGCCGCGTCCACTTACCCTGCCAAATCCTCAGCGTGCCTTTAAAGTAAGCGCGCCCACCAAGTCCTGCTCTCTAATAAAAAAAACAGATTGGATCATCCCTATATAATGCGCAAGTGTTCAGATGTACTGGATCATTAAAACATCTGTGAGCTGAAAACTTGCAGCTTTTTCCATCTTCCCCCAGTAACAGAATATTGTTAATATGCTACATAATTCAGCATTTTTTAAACGGAAAATTTCCAGCTGTGATAACTCCATAATGGAAAAAATACTTTAAGGGATGTTTATATTCTCAAAGCCGCTATTAAAATAAAAAAACAACACATTGCTTCAGTTACTGAGGTCATCCTACATAAATTGCACTTCCCAAAAGTACATCCCATAGCTTTATTGCAATAGGCGCCGGGCCAAACATTTTTTTTTCCATTCAAGCACAACTTAGAAATTATTAGATAGAAAAGGGCGCACGATGCAATGCGCTAGCGAGCAAAGCTTTCTGATTGGCCGGTATTTCAATCTGACTTCCCAGAGGCCAACCTGAAAATAAACGTGTTGGTGATGACGACCCCTTCGGGCCAAGATATTTGACTCATAAAACAGAAAAACATTGCAATCTTCCATTAGGGATAATACACGTTAATGAAATTTTTTATTTTTTTTCCAAAGGCTGGAAATTTTTCTCGGCTCTCTTTTTATATATATATATATATATATATATATATATATATATATATATAAAAATCTGTGAATTACTTCAGAGAAATCATCAATCAGTGGAAGATGGTAAGCCAAGCAGCCCACTCATATTCCGTCATTGAAAAGTATCTGTCACGTGCTTTCGAACGGTCAAGGATAAAGAAAATCTTGGAAATGGAATTTATTCTTTTATAGTAGCTATGAAATTATTGATAAAACGAAGGGATTTTTATCTTTTATTTTTTTGCTTTCGGTCTACTTTTTTCCGGAAACAGCGCCACTGGTGTGCATAGGTTGGGTCTGGTATGGCAACTTAAATATTTGGGGTTAAATATTTGACTGGTGATCAACTGAGGGGTGGGGCTTCTTTTGTCCTACTGCCGCAGAGGGGGTTGAGGGGGATAGAGTTGGATGTTCTCCCTGTGTTTGTGTGGGTTTCCTCCTGTAACCAAGGGCATACTGATAGGGAACTTAGATGTGCGCCCCACTGGGGGCAGAGAGTGATGATCATTTCTGTAAAGCGCTGAGTAAAATAAATAAATAAATACTGCTGCAGCCAGTTATCGTACAGCCAGACACAGGACAAGGAGGAAGAGGGTGCAACATGAGAACATTTCTTCATATACTTCTCAGTTTTAATTGTAATATAATCAAAGGTAAGGAAGAGATTAAAAAAGTGGGGTGGTTTTTGTGTGTGTGCATGTTTAGTGTTCCTTTTAGTACTATCAGCACAATACAGCGGCAATAAAGTCATATTAAAAATCTTTGAAGGGGTTGTCTGGTCGTTGATTTTTAATTTTTTTTATACATGGTTCACAAGTCATTAAAAATAAAATAAAAGAAGTCATGCATGCTCACCCTGACAGATCCCCCACTACTTTGGTGGTGCCGCTCTGGTCTCCACTACCCTGACAAGCCAGAAAAGCCTATTCAGCCAATTACTGACTGATGAGAGTCACGAGTGGAAGCAGGGGAAGTGGCTGCCACAGGGCCCGAACTCAGAAGGGGCCTGTCCGGGAGGAGGACTGAAAGATTTTATTGTAAGAGCCCCCTCAACAGTATTATACACTGACAGTATATACAGTGACTTGATAGTATATACGTGTAGGAAACAGACAGAGCTGCTGCCTGGCCGGGTCTGAGAGAACGCTCTTGACTAGCTATTAGATATTTTGCAAAGCTACAGCATTACAGTGTGCAGAGTGACCAGCAAAGCTATCCAGACCCTGCTGTAGGTGAGGGAACACAGCTCAGACACCCATCACCTTAGATCACATCCAGGTCAGACCAACTCAAAAGCCTGTGGTCACCTAGTGGACACCTACAGCGACGAGTGCTAGCTTTTCACCTGTTAACCAGAAGTGTCAGGAGAGAGACATCAGCAAGATAGTACACCAGAGGTGTCATTATCTGTCACCTTGCCAGCCGCCATACCTCACCATCTGGGAAGAGACATTGTACTGTGTACAACTACTGCTGAATGTACTACAACTCCAATTTTGCACTTAGTAAAGAGAGACTTTTATACGTTTACTTCTGGCCTGGTTCCTAATGCCACCTTTTAACTGTACTGATCCCAGGGAAACAACATCCTGAGGGAAGACACAATGACACATCATCTCATCTAGACCACCACCACTCCCATCCTCTGCACAGGCTCCTCAGGGGTTTGCTGCATATGGATTTTCTAAACCAGATGACCCCTTTAAGATATCATTTATCACAGCTACAGGTCATCTAAAATACTTCTGGAAATTCCTGGTTCTCTCTCCCATGAGGCCACATCACCATAAATTTAGATTATAGCGCAGCAAACTATATTTAATTTTTTTTCCCCCCTTTCTCAGCCAGAGACAATTAGTCAGGCTATATCTGTCCAGACATCTTCACTCAACAATCAGTTAATTCATCTTTAATACCTTGCAGGCATCTCTTAAACTGCAGGGGTGATTCTCTGCCTATATTTCTTAATGCTCTAATACCAAATATAAGGGGGAAAGAATCTGGTTAATGGATGTTAAGGAGAGGATGTTATATAACTTTATACAACACCAAAGAGCTGTCGGTGATGTGGAACATATGTCCGAATCCCTGCTGAAGCCTGAAGACATATGTGCAGAGTAGTCATATTTCTGGTGAGCCATGGATTTCATAAAACTCGAAAGAAATGTAATGCAAACAATGTGACTTTATAAGGAACGATATTAATGGTTTATTAACAGGCTGGATGTACAGCAGTGGTGCATGTTAAGAGACACTCTCATAATGGAGCCATGCCTGCAAAAAAATATGCACTCTTAAAGGGCTTGTCTGGTTTAAAAGCCAATTTCTAGATTCACTATTAGAAAATTCTAATTTAATAGGAGAATGAACTAACTGGCGTAGACAGCATCTCTCACTCTGGAGGACCAAGTACTTCCAGCCCATTGATTTTTATGGCCCTGTGTAATGTGTTACTTCACCTGCAGTGGTACTGTAGATAAATGCAAGAATTGCTGCCAGGCTCCACCACATAGCGAATTACTTGTAATTGGATTGTCTTTGGGCCACCCTTCTACCACAAAGTAGATTTGCCTAAAGTACACTACCCCTTTAAGGGGGTTGTTCCACAAAAAATATTCTACAGTTTTCAAACCAGCACCTGAATCTGAATACTTTTGTAATTGCATGTAATTAAAAATTTAGCATAGACAGCTAGTTATTCAATAAAATGTATCTGTATAGCGCCACCTGCTGTTTGTTTGTTTTCTTATTTCTTTGACCTGCTCACTGAGAAGGTCGCACATGCTCAGTTTCATCCTTTATCTGCCTCCTGACCTGTTATAGGGAGAGCATGGACACGCCCCCTTAGCTGCAGCAGAAAAGACACGCCCCCTGAGCTGTCAGCTTGATATAAATCTAGCAGAGCAATGAATGGGGAGATCTCTGGACCCATGTGAGGTACAGGGCTGGTTCTAGCTTTGTTAGAAAGAGCTTGTCATGTACTATATGATGGCTGATTTTCATTTTTTACATTAGTCATGGGATAACCCCTTTAACATCTAAATTTATAAAATTTCAAATGCTGACTTCAAGCTGAGCTTTAGTATTTTTTTTATTAATGAGTACATTGATTAATGAAGTCATTGTAAAACTGTATGATCACATTTAACTATATATATTTTTTTAATAAAGTGCCCTCAGCATCTGCAATAAAGCTTCAAAAATCCTTTTTATAATTTTATATATTTGCTTTCAGGAAGGATAGATATGTTCTGTTTCTACTGGAGACTCTGAAGATGCACCATAAAATCTTCAGGGCTCATTCACATGGCTTTTTTTGCCAGCGGCGTTTTGGCGCTGACACCCATGACGAAACTTTGAAGGCGGCCACATAGTTTCCCCACTTCAATGGGAGGCCACGCTGGAATCCATTGAAATGTATGGGAGACAGAAACCATTTGGCTGCCGGTGCAATTTAGGCAGGTGTCCGCGCCAAAATTCCGCCGGCAAAAAATGTTATGTACACAGGCCCTAAGGGTTGCCCTTGAAATTTGGTTACTGAGCCCCCGTCTTAGGCCTCATGCACACGACCGTTGTGTGCATCCGTGGCCGTTGTGCCGTTTTCCGTTTTTTTTCGCGGACCCATTGACTTTCAATGGGTCCGTGGAAAAATCGGAAAATGCACCGTTTTGCAGCCGAGGCCGTGATCCGTGTATCCTGTCCGTCAAAAAAATATGACCTGTCCTATTTTTTTGACGGACAACGGTTCACGGACCCATTCAAGTCAATGGGTCCGTGAAAGAACACGGATGCACACAAGATTGGCATCCGTGTCCGTGATCCGTGGCCGTAGGTTGCTTTCATACAGACGGATCTGAAGATCCGTCTGCATAAAAGCTTTTTCTGATCTAAGTTTTCA
Source organism: Bufo gargarizans (assembly GCF_014858855.1). Lineage (NCBI taxonomy): Eukaryota > Metazoa > Chordata > Amphibia > Anura > Bufonidae > Bufo > Bufo gargarizans. The sequence goes on along the minus strand of NC_058083.1, from coordinate 499,728,767 downwards.
CTTCGTGAAAACTCATTTCCGACAGTATATTCTAACACAGAAGCGTTCCCATGGTGATGGGGACGCTTCTAGTTAGAATACACTGCAAACTTGGTACAAGACTGCCCCCTGCTGCCTGGCACCACCCGATCTCTTACAGGGGGATATGATAGCACAATTAACCTCTTCAGGTGCGGCACCTAAAGGGGTTAATTGTACTATCATATTCTCCTGTAAGAGATCAGGGCTGCCAGGCAGCAGAGGGCAGACCCCCCCTCCCCAGTTTGAATATCGTTGGTGGCACAGTGTGCGCCCACCATCGCCCCCCCCTTCCTCCCTCTATAGTTAAAAATCGTTGGTGGCACAGTGTGTGCCCACCATCGCCCCCCCTTCCTCCCCCTATAGTTAAAAATCGTTGGTGGCACAGTGTGCGCCCACCATCGGCCCCCCTCTCTCTATAGTAGTAACAACCATTGGTGGCAGTGTGCGGCCTCCCATTCCCCCCCCCCCATCATTGGTGGCAGCGGAGTTCCGATCGGAGTCCCAGTTTAATCGCTGGGGCTCCGATCGGTAACCATGGCAACCAGGAAGCTACTGCATCCATGGTTGCCATGGTTACTTAGCAATAGTACAATTGTAGAAGATTCATACTTACCTGCTTGCTGCTGCGATGTCTGTGACCGGCCGGGAGCTCCTCCTACTGGTAAGTGACAGTTCTTTAGCAATGCACCGCACAGACCTTTCACTTACCAGTAGGTGGAGCTCCCGGCCGGTCACAGACATCGCAGCAGCAAGCAGGTAAGTATGAATCTTCTACAATTGTACTATTGCTAAGTAACCATGGCAACCAGGGATGCAGTGGCTTCCTGGTTGCCATGGTTACCGATCGGAGCCCCAGCGATTAAACTGGGACTCCGATCGGAACTCCGCTGCCACCAATGATGGGGGGGGGGGGGAATGGGAGGCCGCACACTGCCACCAATGGTTGTTACTACTATAGAGAGAGGGGGGCCCGATGGTGGGCGCACACTGTGCCACCAACGATTTTTAACTATAGAGGGAGGAAGGGGGGGGCGATGGTGGGCACACACTGTGCCACCAACGATTTTTAACTATAGAGGGAGGAAGGGGGGGCGATGGTGGGCGCACACTGTGCCACCAACGATATTCAAACTGGGGAGGGGGGGGTCTGCCCCCTGCTGCCTGACAGCCCTGATCTCTTACAGGAGAATATGATAGTACAATTAACCCCTTTAGGTGCCGCACCTGAAGAGGTTAATTGTGCTATCATATCCCCCTGTAAGAGATCGGGTGGTGCCAGGCAGCAGGGGGCAGTCTTGTACCAAGTTTGCAGTGTATTCTAACCTGAAGCGTCCCCATCACCATGGGAACGCCTCTGTGTTAGAATATACTGTCGGAAATGAGTTTCACGATGTAGCTCATATCCGACAGTATATTCTAACATAGAGGAGTTCCCATGGTGATGGGGACGCTTCAAGTTATGTTCGGGTGTCCGCCTGGCCGTGCGGAGGCAAGCGGATCCGTCCAGACTTATAATGTAAGTCAATGGGGACGGATCCGTTTGAAGATGACACATTGTGGCTCAATTTTCAAACGGATCCGTCCCCCATTGACTTTCAATGTAAAGTCTGGACGGATCCGTCTGAGGCTATTTTCACACTTTAGAAATGTTTAACAATATAATGCAGACGGATCCGCTCTGAACGAAGCCACCGTCTGCATTATGAACACAAGTGTGAAAGGGACTCCTGACTTTACATTGAAAGTCAATGGGGACGGATCCGTTTGCAATTGCACCATATTGTGTCAACGTCAAACGGATCCGTCCCCATTGACTTGCATTGTAATTCAGGATGGATCCGTTTGGCTCCGCACGGCCAGGCGGACGCCAAAACGACTTTTTTTTTCATGTCCGTGGATCCTCCAAAAATCAAGGAAGACCCACGGACGAAAAAACGGTCACGGATCACGGACCCACGGACCCCGTTTTTGCGGACCGTGAAAAAAAACTGTCGTGTGCATGAGGCCTTAAAGTGATGATATGATAGCCTTTCTTCAACAGCTCTTAGTTTGTTAGATATACCTCCTGGCATTCTACAACCCCTTCACTCTTACCATACAGAACCTCTTCTTATACTGTAGTAATGGTGTGATCGACCTTTCTCAACACCCTTTAGTTTGTTAGTTATACCTCCTGGCATTCTACAACCCCTTCACTCTTACCATAAAAAAAAAAACATCTTGGTATGATAGCCTTTCTTGAACACCTCTTAGTATGTTAGTTATACCTCCTGGCATTCTACAACCCCTTCACTCTTACCATAAAAAAACCCATCTTGGTATGCTAGCCTTTCTTGAACACCTCTTAGTATGTTAGTTATACCTCCTGGCATTCTACAACCCCTTCACTCTTACCATAAAAAAAAAATCTTGGTATGATAGCCTTTCTTGAACGCCTCTTAGTTTGTTAGATATACCTCAGAACCCTCCACTCTTACCGTAAATAACTCTTTCTAATAATGATTATATAGTAGCCTTTCTTCCACACAACTTTTTTGGCATAAATGGCATTAGATTGCATTGACCTTGGATTACAAATGATTGACTCCTTTCGGCTATGCACCCATTTGGTAGGCAGGCAAATTTCATTTCTCAGAGTTGTAAGGCTAGGTTCACATCTGCCCACCCTGATGGACCCTATTGAGTATAATGTGGTCTGTAGGGTTTCTGGTATGGATTCCAGCATTCTGCTGGACAAAATACTGCTCCATGCATTAGCATTTTGTCCTATTTTTTTTGCAGGAACCTCTGCTGTAGATGGGAGATAACATTTTCAAAGATTGTTTTATCTATGTAAACATTTAAAGGGGTTGTCTGGTTTATGATATTGATGACCTATACTCAGGATAAGTCATCAATATCAGTTTGAAGAGACTGCATTCTCTTCACTGTTTGCATTGCAAACAGTGTAAGTACAACTCCTCCGTCTCATTCGCTTGAATACGACGGAGTGTAGCTACAATTGCTCCTTCCCGACTGTCTCTTTATACAGCTCATCTATAAGTCATCAATATCGGAAACTGGACAACCCCTTTAAACATAAGATCATCTAATTTAATAAACCGTATCATTATTACAGAAGAGTAGAAAAGAGTGAATTTCCTAAAAATTCTATTTAGCTGAATCGATGGTCCTGTTCAAATCAATAAATTCTGAATCAATTCTACCTGAATCGAAAGTGCCGAAAAATGCCTCTCTCCTTGATTCCCTCTCTGTCCTTGATTCTGCCGAGTCGATTCCAAAATTTGGGTTCAGTAGAATTAGAAAGTTTTGAAAAATGTGGGTTTAATTTCAGAATTTTAGAATCAATTCACTCATCCTTCATTGTTACCCCCATCCCCCCTCTAACAGTGAAGATTAGCTGATTACATTACCACGGGGGATAACAGCACTTTATTACAGGCTCGCATTGTAGTATGTTTAGGCTTGAATCCAATCTTTATAGTCATTTGTAAGCAATGCGTGTGCCTTATGTGTTAATTGCTCTGGACTTTGCATTAGCAGCTAGGGCAGCATGCCATGTTCTGTGTATTTCCATGGGCACTCATTATACCACCACAATATTTCTCTCACCTTAGAAATGAAGTCATGTTCCATCATTTCTTTTTTAGGAAAGAATTGCTTCTTTTTGTGTATAAATTACAATGTTCTATCTTTTTTGTGTGTTACAATATGGCGATATCGTGTTGTGCTTTTCTTAATCAAACTAGCCTAAAAAAGAGAAGGAGTCTCAGCTTCTTTCAGGAAGTCCCGAGCTGTGTGTGACAGCTGCACTCGAAGCAGATCCAATAACTATTTTTTCTCAATGCTCAAAGAGCTAAACCAATGATGTAGAGGACACAGCTGGCTATCTTGGGTCTAACGCCAGGGCTGTTTCTTCCTTCGTCTTAAGCTGCACATAGAAATTTATACAGTTACATCTTTGATGATACTGCACAAAATGTGGGGGTTGAGGTCATTTCCTATGAAATGTATTTCCTCTTCTTTATGCTCTTGGGGATCGTAGGAAAGAATGCGTCTTAGAAGAAAGGAGCAGTTTTGGCTTGAAAATCATACTTTTTGGCACACACATAGAATATCAATTATTGAGCTCTTCTTTGTACATAAATATTTATCCTTGATTCCATATGCAGATAGTTATGCTTGGAGAAATATACCAACACATGGAATGCAAACATATGCTATGGCTTTATTTTGTAAGTCATGTTTTACTGTCAATGAACTCTGGAAAGATGTTCTTCTTCTACAAAATTGATTTGATTTGTTTGGCATTGAACTGTATCATCCAAAACAATGTACAAATACATATCTTTAAACACATATATATATAGATATATAATGTCTTATGTTACAACTCAAGCTGGAAGCTTTTAGTTAAGTGGAACCCATCTACTGGGTATGGAGGTCAATGACGTGATCTTCTCCAGGTGTTGTGTTTTCCTCTCCAATGAGAACTAAGCAGTTGTGTCTTATCAGCTGCTATGGCACCAAACATACAGACAACCATATGGGAAGATGTTGCATTGTCATTGATGTTGTATGTGACATCAGGACATGTAGAGTCTGACCCATTCTTTAAGGGTCCATTCACACATCAGTATTTTTCCTTTCCAGAATTGCGGTCTGTTTTTTTGCGGATCAATGTTTAAAAAAAAAACGTCCATTTTTTTGTTACAAATGTGCATCCGCATCCGTTCCGTGTTTCCGCCCCAAAAAGAAAAACGGGAGGAGGAATAGATGTTGCTAGAGTATAAAAAATAAAAATAAAAAGATGTTTAAAACAGAGGACATGTGATAGTACAGGTGCCATTTTATTGTGCTTTTGGTGTCATTTTGTGCTTGGCTGGCATAGTTTTCTTCCTACAGATGTAGCAGGGGTAACATTCACACTCTTAACTCAAATTTCTTAACTCATCGCGTTATCTTGAAGCAAAAGCCATTGAAAAGCAATTGCTTAACGCATTTAGTTTAGATAACATGTCTCATAAAGCATGAGTGTCAACCCTGCTACATCCATATTTCTCAGCGATCATCATGGCAGAAGACCTTATGGACAAAGTACTTTTTCAATGGATTATTTCTCGGCGATTCAGACGGCAGTCACCGATGCTGGATGAAGAACCGGGGAGAAAGAGGAGACGACAGTGGGTGCATCCTATTGTTGCTCAGCGCCATCACAAAGGACAATTTCATACCTTGTACAATGAGCTGCGATGTGACCCCATCAAATTCAAAAATTATTGCCGGATGTCTCTGTCTTCATCCTGACCTAAATTTCATGGACACCAGTATGAGGTGCAGCATCGCAGCAGAGCAAAGGTTGATAGTCACCTTGAGGTAAGTGAATTTTATAATTTTAATTATTAATATATATTGAATATTTACTTATTTAAATGAATATTAAAAAAAAAAAATCTTTTTTTTTAGATTCCTTCCAATCGGAAACTCATTTGCATCTTTGCATTTCGAGTTTCTCCTTGGGATCTCAAAAATCTCTGGGATCGTCTGTTATACCTGCAAAGTCATCTGGCAGCGACTGATGCCCACCCCCAAGGCGGAAGAGTGGCTTCGTATCGCCAAGGGATTTCAACAATCTGCACAGTTTCCTAACTGCATTGGGGAACTGGATGGAAAACATATCCGTGTAAAGAAGCCGCCACACTCAGGGTCCCGGTACTTCAATTACAAACAATATTTTTCTGTAGTGCTGATGGCCTTGGCTGACAGTAACTACAGGTTTGTTGATATCAGGGCCTATGGGAGCACTTCATCCAGGAAATAGCCGGCACTCGGACCCAGAGCACACCCGCACAGGAAGGACCACAGCGTAATGGAGTAACCCCCAGCGAGTGCTTGTGATAGTCTTCAATTCTTTATTTCATGTCAAAATAATACATCATACATGGACGCATTTCGGCCCATCCAGCCTTCGTCAGCATGCTGGGACCAAAAGTACTTTTCGCACTGACCTCAAGTGCGGCTCATGTCCAATGTCCTTCTCGTCCTATCCAAGGTGTATGATTCACCTGCCTTTACAAGTTACCTGCGAAATTTCCCACCATTTTACAGCTATGTCCAGGGCCAGTTTACCAGGTGCATTTTTCCCTCCTTAGTACCCCATCTGGCAATTTCCAGCAGTATAAGATCCACGGAGAAAATATGTAATGCTTTACATTACATATCCAACATGGTGTATCACACATTCATGTAATATAGGTGACACTTTCCAGTCTGGATAGGTGTATCCCACATAACATAATGTATCAACATAATTATAAAGACATAATTCTGACCTTGGTCCTACAGTTCAGGTAAGTGGAATGACCACTGCAACAGGGTCAAACGGTGGTCCATAGCAATGGTGGCAAGACTGAATAATACTGCTCTTCTTTAATAGGGGCTATGGCTTTTTAACCCGCCTCCAAACTAAAATGTTTTACTTAATACAAATACAGTGGAGGAGTTTAAGCATGCATGGGATAGGCATAAGGCCATCCTTCATATAAGATAGGGCCAGGGGCTATCCATAGTATTCAGTATATTGGGCAGACTAGATGGGCCAAATGGTTCTTATCTGCCGACACATTCTATGTTTCTATGTTACAAAATGAAGGGGTCCTATTGAATAAGTAATAATTAGAGAAGAGCGAAGTATTGAAAAATTCGCTGGGTCACCAAAATTTTACCCAAAAATTTGCTTCATGATTAATTACTTTGTCACAAAGCGCATTTCTTTGTAAGTAGTGGGTACAATGACAGGAAGCGGCGATTGCGCCGCCCCCTATCATTGTACCCCTCAGATGCCACGTTTATGGCTGATCACGCCATCTGATATTAACATTAAAGTGTAAAATAAAAAAAATAAAAAATAAAATCATAATTGCCCCATCCATTGGAGCGCGAAGAGCCGGCCTCTAGCATCTTGACTGAAGAGCCAGCACCAATTCTCACTGGATTTCACGCAGGATCTTCAATCAAGATATCGGCGGCTGACTCTTCGCACTCAAACAGATGAGGCAATTATGATTTATTTTTATTTTTTTACTGCCATTCAAGGAAAATCTATTTGCTAACACGAAGCACGAGGAAATTCGGCTTTGCCGCAAATTGAAGGTTCAAACTTTGTTCCTAACATGGTGCCCTCCATAAATGCATGCATTAAAAAAAAGTATAAGAGCCTTCCTCAGGTGCCCACCCAATGTACCCAATAGGGAGATTAGTTAGCTATAACCGATTGCCCATATGTGGCCCATATATTTTTGGTGAGACTCCAAATGTACACAGACAGATAAATTAAGAATACAATAAAGAATAGTACAGCTTCTTAAGCCCTTTTCCAAAAATGATATGACTGTTAGGAGGATAGGTTGCTTCTTAAAGGGGTTTGGGTTTGCTGAGATTGAAATTCATGAAATAAAAATCCACTAAGAGCATACAGCGACTGCTGGGAACTTTCCTTTACCTATCTTGTTTGAGAAGGAACTGGCGCTCACAGTGGTGCCACAGCCTTTTCTCAGCTCACCAAGCACTGAGGGGACATTGTACAGTGGCATTGCTTGGTCTTGCAGCTATGTGACCGATGAACATCACATTACACAGCCTAGGGAAAGCACTACTGCCTTCTCAAATAGCTGATCAGCAGGGGCCCCAGGTTTCGGACCCCGACCAAAATTCTCTTCTCAAGGCTTTTTAGGGGAGGACACCTCTATCTCTTGGGTGCATATGGAATCAGAGGCATAAAATGCTACAGTAGAGACCCATGCACATGTATGAAAGCTGTAATATGGTTGCACGGGAATACTTTCAGGGGGTACATAAGTAGCAGCCGCACCTGGGCCCAGATGCCTTAGGGGACCCATAGTTCCCCCTACCACACAAGAAGGCAACAGTATTTTAAAGGGCACATGGTAGGAGGGGGCCCGTTACGGATTTTGCACCGAGGAACTAGAGCTTTAAGAAACAACAGAATGGTGACATGAGTGAGCCAGGCATTTTACTGGGAAGGACTATACACTGGAAACATTAGGGTCTCAGATTGAATAACTAAATATATTCACTTCAAAACCGGGCAATAGTGCTCTTTAGGGAATCTGAATTATTAGAATAGGGAACTTCCGTAAAACTTTGGTTATTATGTAACAAAACTATTTCCAGAACAAATGGCTGGTAACACACTGATATCATGTGGGAACTGTTTGGAGATTTGTACTATATAGAATCTGTAACAGTGATGTAATATACATGAGATAGATAGATAGATAGATAGATAGATAGATAGATAGATAGATAGATAGATAAAAATCTGCAGATAAAATCTATCTACCACCCACCTAGTCAAGATGGGAGATTATTATTATTATTTATTATTAAAGCGCCATTTATTCCATAGCGCTGTACATATGATAAGCGGTGCACATACATAATACAGACAACTGCACTAAGCATAAACAAGACGAGTTACAGACTGGTACAGAAGAGCGGTAGACCCTTTTATTCACCCCACACGTGGGGAGAATAAAGAGGGTCCACCACTCATCCTAACTTTACTTGAGGTACTGCCTCATTTTTGTTTTTAGATAGATAGATACACAGACAGAAAGACAGATAGATAAATAGATATTAGATGGATGGATAGATAGATAATAATATACAGTCAGGTCCATAAATATTGGGACATCGACTCAATTCTAACATTTTTGGCTTTATACCCCAACACAATGGATTTGAATTGAAACAAATGCTTTACCTGCAGACTGTCAGCTTTAATTTGAGGGTATTTACATCCAAATCAGGTGAACGGTGTAGGAATTACAACAGTTTGCATATGTGCCTCCCACTTGTTAAAGGACCAAAAGTAATGGGACAATTGGCTTCTCAGCTGTTCCATGGCCAGGTGTGTGTTATTCCCTCATTATCCCAATTACAATGAGCAGATAAAAGGTCCAGAGTTCATTTCAAGTGTGCTATTTGCATTTGGAATCTGTTGCAGTCAACTCTCAAGATGAGATTCAAAGAGCTGTCACTATCAGTGAAGCAAGCCATCATTAGGCTGAAAAACAAAACAAACCCATCAGAGAGATAGCAAAAACATTAGGCGTGGCCAAAACAACTGTTTGGAACATTCTTAAAAAGAAGGAACGCACCGGTGAGCTCAGCAACACCAAAAGACCCGGAAGACCACGGAAAACAACTGTGGTGGATGACCGAAGAATTCTTTCCCTGGTGAAGAAAACACCCTTCACAACAGTTTGCCAGATCAAGAACACTCTCCAGGAGGTAGGTGTATGTGTGTCAAAGTCAACAATCAAGAGAAGACTTCACCAGAGTGAATACAGAGGGTTCACCACAAGATGTAAACCATTGGTGAGCCTCAAAAACAGGAAGGCCAGATAAGAGTTTGCCAAACAACATCTAAAAAAGCCTTCACAGTTCTGGAACAACATCCTGTGGACAGATGAGACCAAGATCAACTTGTACCAGAGTGATGGGAAGAGAAGAGTATGGAGAAAGAAAGGAACTGCTCATGATCCTAAGCAAACCACCTGATCAGTGAAGCATGGTGGTGGTAGTGTCATGGCGTGGGCATGTATGGCTGCCAATGAAACTGGTTCTCTTGTATTTATTGATGATGTGACTGCTGACAAAAGCAGCAGGATGAATTCTGAAGTTTTTTTCGGGCAATATTATCTGCTGATATTCAGCATACTGCAAAAGCAACCAAAGAGTTTTTTAAGGAAAAGAAGTGGAATGTTATGCAATGGCCAAGTCAATCACCTGACCTGAATCTGATTGAGCATGCATTTCACTTGCTGAAGACAAAACTGAAGGGAAAATGCCCCAAGAAGAAGCAGGAACTGAAGACAGTTGCAGTAGAGGCCTGGCAGAGCATCATCAGGGATGAAACCCATCGTCTGGTGATGTCTATGCGTTCCAGACTTCAGGCTGTAATTGACTGCAAATTATTTGCAACCAAGTATTAAAAAGTGAAAGTTTGATTTATGATTATTATTTTGTCCCATTACTTTTGGTCCCTTAACAAGTGGGATGCACATATGCTAACTCTTGTAATTCCTGCACCGTTCAACTGATTTGGATGTAAATACCCTCAAATTAAAGCTGACAGTCTGCAGGTAAAGCACATCTTGTTTGTTTCATTTCAAATCCGTTATGGTGTATAGAGCCAAAAATGTTAGAATTGTGTGAATGTCCTAAAATTTATGGACCTGACTGTATATAGGTAGATAGAAAGACATAGATTGTTAAATACATGTAGATAGATAGACAGACAGACTGATAGATAGATAAATAGATATAGATAGATAGATGATAGAGATATATATAGTGTGACACAGTGAGGGGTTGTGTCTGGCAAGGCAGGTATTTTCCTCCCAGCATGTGCGGCTGGGCTGATTTCCAGCCAGGTGAGGTCAAATTCCGGACCGGAGTTTAAGTGCCGGTCCGGGTTTTGGCAGCACCTGGCTGTCCTTAAATAGGCAGCTGGGCCAGCATAGAGCTCTCTGTTTTTGGGATCTGAGGCTTTGTGCCGTGCTGGAGGGCTGAGAGCCGCACGTTGGGGAAACAGGCCCCCTAAAGCCTGCTGTGGACTACTGGAGGCAGAGCTGCCAGCAAGGTGACTTGTGTTATATAAACTTTCAATTGTGTGTGAATTAACACCAAGACTGCAAAGAAACATGCTGTTTTGTGCAGTTGACTCAAGTGTGAATAAACACTGACGTTTTGAGTTAAGAACGTGCATTTTGCCTCTGTACTGCACCCGCTTACCCTATCTACCAGAACGAAACCCCACAATAGGTAGATAGAAAGAAAGACATAGATTGATAAATACAGCAGATATAGATAGATGGATAGATATATAGATAGATAGAAATGAATAGAAAGATAGATGATAGATATGAGATAGACAAATAGACGCACGGTTAGACAGATAAATATTAATGTACTTGTTGCTTTGCTCTAGTTTTTACGCCATAATTCATATCTGATGTTACATGAGGAGATGTTTTTCCATATCAGCTCAGTCCTGCAGGCTGACACGTTATCTGTCTCACTCTGTGATCACCACGGACGGAATATCTGCTACATATTAATGAATTGCCCCAAACTAATAAGCAGATGGCCTAATGTAACATTATAAGATATTAGCTCAACGGAAAAATGTAAATGCAAATGGACAACCTTAGCTCACCTAGAACACGGAGCGCCCCCAAGGGCAGACAACGGAGAAGTGCACGCCCGGATTTCAGTGACATTTTGTCATTTCGAACAGCAAACTCCTCTGCAACATTTGTTTCTCATGGAGAAATTAATAAGCTTTGATATATGTGCCTACGGATCAGACTGCTGTAATCAAAGTAAAACATTAAATTATTGAAATGTGCCGTTAACTGCATTATACGGTCATACATATTTTACATTTAGCCTAACATCGCAATCACATGTCATCAAACATTAACCGTTCAGATCCTCACCAATTGGCAGATCATTTCTATTAGAAGAGAAGTAATTTGTAGCTCTTTGGCCCCAGTGCAAAATCTGGAGCAGGCTCCCCTCCTATTATATGTACCATTTATAATACTAGTGTCTCATTGTGGCAGAGGGGCCCCTGGGCTCCTTAGGCACCTGGGTTTCTGTCTGGGAGCATAAGGAGGTTTTTTTCTGTAGGATTCTGTCTGAAGGGGGCAGCTATGGGAAGAGTAGACGTACACTTAGAATACTTTATCAATGTGTGATTGGTGCACTAGCCTTTCTGCTGCCTAAGGCGAAAATGTAAATGACTCCCCCCATAACAAATTCTGAATCTAACAGTCCCCCCATCCCCAAACTTCTGTCAAATACATTTTTGGATGGACATTACATACAGCGCTTCTAAACATACAGGATAATACAGCACCACATACCTCTTATATCCAGTAATGTCTCCTCTGATGTTCTCTTTCTTCATCTTCTCCATTGGACCAGACCACCATGACAAATTCTTTCAGCTTTGTCTTGTCTCTGCAGAGCTTGCCACACAGACATCTTAGGCTACTTTCACACTAGCGGCAGGACGGATCCGACAGGCTGTTCATCCTGTCGGATCTGTCCTGCGGCTATTTCGCCGTGCCGCCAGACTGCCGCTCCGTCCCCATTGACTATAATGGGGATGGGGGCGGAGCTCCGGTGCAGCACAGCGAAAGGCCGCCGGACTAAAAGTACTGCATGTTCGACTTTTTAGTCCCGCGGCACGGTAGTCAATGGGGATGGAGCGGCAGTCCGGCGGCACGGCGAAATAGCAGCAGGACGGATCCGACAGGGTGAACAGCCTGTCGGATCCGTCCTGCCGCTAGTGTGAAAGTACCCTTAGGTTCCTAACTTTTTCATTATCCTGCTCCTCATGGTGCCCTAACACTGTTATCCTGCTGCTAACCCTAATATTGTGCCCAATGTGCTGCCCAATGCCCAAAAACGCTATACTGCAGAAATAAGTGCCATACAGATAGTGTCCCCATAGTAATGGTGCTCCCAGACTGTCCTCAATAGTAATAAAGGCCCCTATAGTACCCCTAATAGCAAAAATGTTCCTCAAGAGTTCCCCCTTTAGTATTACTACCCTATATATTGTGGCCAAAAATTATATTACCCTTACCTTACCCCTATTATTAAAAATACTCCCCATAGGGCCCCCTAGTAACCCCTAGTACAAATAAAGCCCACCTTCAATGCCCCTAGCAGTAACAAGGCCCCTCTATAAAGTACCCCTTCAGAGCCCCAGGTGGTAATAAGGCAGATCAATAAGGCACCCCTATAGATCCCAGGGTAGTAATGAGTCCCCCTATAATCTCCCTAGTAGTTATGATGCCCTCTGTAGTGGGCCCAGTATTTATAATGCCCCTTGTAGTAGCTCCAACTATTTATAATGCCTCCTGCAGTAGCCCCGGTATTTATAAAGCCCCGCTGCAGTGCCCCCTGTAGTTATAATGACCCCCCGTACTTCCCCCCCTATTATAACGTCCCCTGTACTGCTTCAGCCTGTATTATAATGCCCCCTCCATTCCCCCATGTAGTGCCAATGTGTATAATTTCTCTGCCCTGTAGTGCCCCTAGTATTATAATGCCCCCTGTATTGCTAGTGTATTGCTGTATTGATGTGATATGCCATAGCACGTGATTAAGAAAAAGAGCATAAGAATCAGCTAAGGGCACATAGAATATTTTCATACTACATATTATTATACATATGTTTAATAACAGGGGATGAGATTGTGGCAGTAATTCACACCACAGGGCTGTCTTGAGTCCAATAGAAAAAATCAAATATGACTCCCCTCCAAGGAGTTTTTCTGCGGATCACCACCATGGACTGGTCTGAACACAAGTTTTTTTCGCATAGCCAAGAAAGAGGAAAGATCCTCCATGAATATCCCTAAAATGTTAAGGTAATACGGAGACATTAATTATGTTACTATTGGCAACGCTATTCAAACTTTGTATGATGCAAGCATTGCATAGTGCGCTGAATTACAAATGGTAAGTTTACATCACCGATTAGATTTCCGTTCTTCTGATCCATCAGAAGAGAAAAAAAAAAAAAAGATCCTGTAAAAATATGATAAAAAGGATCCTTTTGCATCAATTATGCATAGAATCCGTTTTTTTTTTTTTTTTGTTTGTTTTTTTACAGGACCCTGTTGCATCAGTTGGCATCCATTTAAGCCAGTTCTGTCTGAGATCCGTTTTTTCGTGTAAAAAAAGGATCTAAGACGGAAATGGTTCAAATGGATGCCAACTGATGAAACAGGATCCCTTTTTTTTTTTTTTTACTTCTGACGGATCAGAAAAATGGAAAGCTAAACGGTGATGTGAACTCAGAGGGAGGTGCTCATGCCGCTCTACAGAGCACTAGTGAGACCTCATCTGGAGTATTGTGCGCAGTACTGGAGACCATATCTCCAGAAGGATATTGATACTTTGGAGAGAGTTCAGAGAAGAGCTACTAAACTGGTACATGGATTGCAGGATAAAACTTACCAGGAAAGATTAAAGGACCTTAACATGTATAGCTTGGAAGAAAGACGAGACAGAGGGGATATGATAGAAACTGCTAAATACATAAAGGGAATCAACAAGGTAAAAGAGGAGAGAATATTTAAAAGAAGAAAAACTGCTACAAGAGGACATAGTTTTAAATTAGAGGGGCAAAGGTTTAAAGGAAGTATTACTTTACTGAGAGAGTAGTGGATGCATGGAATAGCCTTCCTGCAGAAGTGGTAGCTGCAAATACAGTGGAGGAGTTTAAGCATGCATGGGATAGGCATAAGCAGGGGGCGGGCTGGGACAGGGGGCAGGGAGGCAATTGCCCCCCAGGCCGCCCTAAAGCATATTAAAAATGGCCACTGGGCCGTCTTTAACGAATATATATATATATTTTTTAATTCCTCAGGGCCACACCGCCGATCACCACAGGCGGTGCGGCCCTGGTTCTAGTTGCAGGTGGCGGTGGGGGGCAGTAGGAAATAAGCGCTTCCATTGTGGAAGCGCTCATCTCCATATTTATCTGTATCGCCATCCTCAGGACAGTGATACAGATGCCTGTGCTGCGGCAGGCTTTGAAAAATGGGCAGGCAAAAGAATTGGCGCAGCGCTCTTCACGTGCCACATTGGGGGGCAGTAAATGCAATGTGTTCCTGTATAAAAGAAAAGAAAAGTCTGCAAAATAAAAATGGGCCACTTGACTGGGTTTGCCCCCCAGGACTAAGGCTGCCAGCCCTCCCTCTGGGCATCCTTAATATAAGATAGGGCCAGGGGCTATTCATAGTATTCAGTATATTGGGCAGACTAGATGGGCCAAATGGTTCTTATCTGCTGACACATTCTATGTTTCTAACTGGCTTGTGTCGTCTATTGCTTTTTGGCAGACACTGCAACGAGACATTCTTTCACAAGGCTAGCTGGGAACAGAATGCCCTTTCTTCCTTCTGAGCAGAAATACCTGCCTGCATACTGATTGGCTGATCAGGCTGTCTGTCAGCCTCTAAGCCAATCAGGGCAAGCCCCCACCCTCCAATTCCTCCAAGTGTCATGTGATCCTTCTTCTTCTTCTTCCTCCCTCCTCTTTTCCCCTCCAATTCTCACAGTACAATGGCACTGGGCGTCATTTTTGAGCTATTTGTCCAAAACAAATTGACAAAAAATCACATTCGTCTGGTGGTCAAATTTTTCAGAAATTTTTTATGAATTTGTTTTGTTTAAAATCAATTTGCCCATCTCTAGTAGAGACTTTTTAATTATGCTGTATTGGTTGATGACCGCATACCTCAAATTGCTGTCATCAGTTGCTAAAAAGAAACAAAAAATTGCCTTGTAATCAATGTCATATGTATATGCGACTAAAAGCAACTGTATAATGATGGGCATATTACGCCAAAGAAAAATAATAAAAGCTGCATGACATTAACACCAGGCGTAGCTTGGCAGATGTCATGGCTTTCTAGGCTTTGAGTGCCCAAGATCTGGATAAATTCAGTCTTATGTTTGTCAAGTCTAGTGTATAGTAGACAAGGTGAAACTGTTGTTCTGTCGCCCAAGGGTCCACATACCACTGGAGTTGGCCCTGCCTCCATGTTGAAGCCTTTGAGAATGGCTCACTTTGGGCATAATTAATAGATGACTTCCAAAAAGGTCAAGACTAGTGTTGAGCGAAGCGAGCTTTGGGTGCTTCATGCAAATTCGCTTTGTTCAAAACTTTGGAATAATACTGTACGGAGATGAGTCGAAGTTAGTTATTCAAGAAGTCGCGAGACACTTTGTTGAATAACTTCGTTAGTTGATTTTTAAAGGGATTCTGTCAGCTAAGCCTATAGAGCTGAGGACATGTGCTGCTAGATCGCCACTAGGACGACCACAATATACAGTCTCTATAGGCTCAAACTAGCTGACAGAATCCCTTTAAAGTGGAAAACCACTTTAAAACTTGAAACCGAACTCGGCTTCGGTCCCGAGGTACTAGTCAGAACCGAAGCAGAGTTCTGTTTCAAGTTTTAAAGTGGTTTTAATCAACTACCAAAGTTTTTCAACAAAGTCTCGTGCAACTTCGTGAGTAACTAACATCAGCTCATCGGAGCCCATACATTCTAATACTGTACGGAGACGGATCTTTGTACAGTATTATTCCAAAGTTTTGAATGAAGCATCCGAAGCATCCAAAACTCACTTCGCTCAACTCTAGCCAAGACCCTTGAAGGCTTGACACTGCAGTAATGAAAAGTATATCGCGAAGCAGAACCTGAACAATGGAAATTGGTTGCATAACTAAGATGAATTTTGACTAGAAATGACCTTAAATGATTGTCGCTTATTTTTTTCTCTTCCTGGTATATTGTGTAAGATATGATTCCTCTATTTGTTTCCTCAAACACGTCGAGCATAAATTGCTAAATCATGTGCTTCTGTCTTACACAATGCTGCAGGGTTTTTCTAAATTGTGCTGTTTGTCAACTCTTTTTGAAATAAATTAATTTTGATGGTCTTTTTTACCTTTTAGACTTTTCTATAGGGTTTCTGTGTTACAAACGTTTCAAATGAAAAATTATAATAAGTTGAATGACTCATAGATGCTATACTCCATGGTCCAATGACTTTTACCATATACAGTACTTGTCCAACAAATGGATTTAAACATTGAACCTGACAGTTTGTCAGGATCAGCTGCTTAGCTAATGTGGGGGCCACTCGGCTCAACCTTGACAGCAGATTTCAGGGAATCACAGTAAGGGTTATTGCACACGAACACGTGTGCGCTCCATGGACCGCATTTGCGGATCCGCAATACACGGGCACCGTTCAGTGTGCATATCGCATCACAGATGCAGACCCATTCACTTCAATGGGTCCGCAAATCCGGAGATGCGGAAAGGAAGCACTATGGAGTGCTTCCGTGGGGTTTCGTTCCGTACTTTCGCTCCGCAAAAAGATACATGTCCTATCTTTTTGCGGAATGGCCGGATCACTGACCCGTTAAAGTGAATGGGTCCACGATCCGCTGAGGCTGCCCCATAGTGGGTGTTCGTGCATTGCGGCCCTCAGCCCAGCCACTGGGCACACATGTTCGTGTGCAAGAGGCCTAAGGCAACTTTCACACTAGCGTTTTTTGCTGATCCGTCATGGATCTGCAAAAAACGCTTCCGTTACAATAATACAACAGCATGCATCCGTCATGAATGGATCCGGTTGTATTATGTCTTATATAGCCATGACGGATCCGTCCTGATACACAATGTAAGTCAATGGGGACGGATCCGTTTTCTCTGACACAATCAGACACAATCTTGCTCTGCACCACATCACGGACAGAAAAACGCTGTGTTATTTTGTCCACGATGGGAGCGCAACCAAACGGAACAGAATGCATTTTGGAGCATTCCATTTAGTTCAGTTCAGTTTTGTCCCCAACTCCCCATTGACAATGAATGGGGACAAAACTGAAGCGTTTTCTTCCCCTATTGAGATCCTATGACGGATCTCAATAGCGGAATTGAAAACGCTAGTGTGAAAGTAGCCTAACAGATATGGTAGATTTCATTTGGTCCAATGTGAGATGAGGCTCTCTATTGAAGTAAGCGTGCAGGTTCAGCCAAGCCTAACATGCACATAGATGCAAAATTACTGTCTGTGAAATGAGTGGTCAATTGTCATTTGGCCATTATAGCCAATTTTTTGAGATGTCTATTGATCTTTCAGCAGTGGCAAACCTAGGATCTTCTGGCCACCATTAAATAAGTGTCATAGATTTTTAAATATTTTCATTTCTACAGATTTTCTACATTGAAATTTCATTCAACTGAGGTTTCGCCAATCTGCAAAACTAGGAAAAAGCTTGTAATATATTTGCCATCAAAATTCATCAGTCATCCCTCATCACTGGTTCACCATGGAAGGAGGACACTCAATTTAAAGTGGTTGCCCAGGCTTTTACAATCCTATTGATGACTTTTCTCATGATGGTAGACAAAAAAATGGGTTAAGCAGCACTCCAGGTCCCAATCTGGGGACGGTTGCCAGTAGAAAAATAGAAAAGTCGGTGCCCACGGATGGGGATCCTGGCTGGGGGTCCCATAAGGTTACAAATAAATACAAAATCTACAGCACTTCACAGTTCTGGTGAAAAAGCCGGTTACTTTATTGGTAACAGCAGCATTTTCTCATGATGGGCAACATGGTGGCTCAGTGGTTAGCACTGGTTCCTTGCAGCTCTGGAGCCCTAGGTTTGAATCTAACCAAGGACAACATCTGCATGGAGTTTTTATGTTCTCCCCGTGTTTGCGTGGGTTTCCTCTGGCTACTCCAGTATCGTCCCACACTCCAAAGACATACTAATAGGAACATGCTAATGTCTATAAAGCGCTGCAGAAAATGTCAGCGCTATATAAGTGAGTAAAATAAAATAAATATATGATAGGCTGACGGTTTCCGATTGGCGGCTGTCTAACACCCTGCACCACCGCAAATTAGCTGTTCTGCAGTAGCTCTGGCGCCTGAAGTCACTGCCGGAACTATACAGCTCCATCCACTACACAATAGATGGAGCCAAGTAGTTATGGTCATAGGCGTGCGCAGCCTACTGCATTAGAGTGTGCACTCTAAAGCACACACACACTGCGCGCATGTGGCCTCATGCACACGACCGTTGTGTGCATCCGTGGCCGTTGTGCCGTTTTCCGTTTTTTTCCGCGGACCCATTGACTTTCAATGGGTCCGTGGTAAAATCGGAAAATGCACCGTTTGGCAGCTGCATCCGTGATCCGTGTTTTCTGGCCGTGAAAAAAATAGGACCTGTCCTATTTTTTTCACGGCCAACGGTTCACGGACCAATTCAAGTCAATGGGTCCGTGAAAAATCACGGATGCACACAAGATTGTCATCCGCGTCCGTGATCCGTGTCCGTGATCCGTGTCAGTTTTTTCCTATTATTTCAATGGCAAACTTGACTTAGATTTTTTTTTCATTTTTCATGTCCGTGGATCCTCCAAAAATCAAGGAAGACCCACGGACGAAAAAACGGTCACGGATCACGGGCCTACGGACCCCGTTTTTGCGGACCTTAAAAAAAACGGTTGTATGCATGAGGCCTGTATGTGTGTGTGTATATATATATCCTTTATGCCATTAGCCCCCATTATCAGCCCTTATGCCTCATTAGCCCCCATTATGCCTCTCATTAGCCCCCATTATCAGCCCTTATGCCTCATTACCCCCATTATCAGCCCTTATGCCTCATTAGCCCCTATTATGCCTCTCATTAGCCCCCATTATGCCTCTCATTAGCCCCCATTATGCTTCATTAGCCCCCATTATGCCTCATTAGCCCCCATCATCAGCCCTTATGCCTCATTAGCCCCATTATCAGCCCTTATGCCTCATTAGCCCCATTATCAGCCCTTATGCCTCATTAGCCCCTACTATGCCTCTCATTAGCCCCATTATGCCTCTCATTAGCCCCCATTATGCTTCATTAGCCCCCATTATGCCTCATTAGCCCCCATCATCAGCCCTTAGGCCTCATTAGCCCCCATTTTCAGCCCTTTTGCCTCATTAGCCCCCAATATGCCTCTCATTAGCCCCCATTATGCCTTATTAGCCGCCATTATGCCTCATTAGCCCCATATGCCTCTCATTAGCCCCCATATGCCTCTCATTAGCCCCTTTATGCCTCTCATTAGCCCCCCATATGCCTTTCATAAGCCCCTATATGCCTTTCATTAGCCCCATATGCCTCATTAGCCCCCATATGCCTCATTAGCCACCATATGCCTCTCATTAGCCCCCAATATGCCTCATTAGCCCCCATATGCCCCCAGCAGCCTCATTTTTTATAAAATAAAAAAACACTTACCTCTCTGCTCCTGGACGCCGCTGCTCCTCGCCGCCCGCGATTCTCTTCCTCCTGCTGTTAGCTGTGCTCTGAACTGGCACGCACAGCGTGACGTCACAAGGAGCCCCACGCTGTGCGCAGCCCTGCACAGCTGACTGCCAAGGACCAGGAAACGGTAGGTACATAGCGTTCACTGCTTCCTGGTCCTCCGGTACTAAAGAGCGCTTCCTTAATGGAAGCGCTTATTAGTATTCGCCGGCCAGCAGGCTCGATTAGAGTGTGCCCAGGCACACCCCGTGTGCACGCCTATGGTTATGGTGTTGACTTCTGGTCCTGAAGTTACCCCGGAACAGCTGATGGGTGGGGAAGGGGGTATAAGGTTCAGATGTTGATGACCTATCATCATGACCTATGATGAGGATCGGTCATCAACAGTAAAATCATATAAAGGTTACCTTTAGATAAAAGACGGCGGCAGACATCAATGCCTTCACATGTCAGGGTTATTTGGATGGGTGTCCTGGTGTCAGATATCTTCACATCATGTCGTTTTCCAGCACTTTAGGAATGCTATTTATATTCGCATCGCAGAGGGTACTAAAGGAATGTGGCACAAAAAATGTAATAATATGTTATGGAAAGTGAAAAAAAGAGTAGATCAGTATCTGTAAGACAGAGCATGCTTGAATAATAAGGTATTCATCCTAACATTCCCTCCTACAGTCTCCTTGTCATATCTCTCATCATTTCTTATCTGTAGCCAGTAGGTCCAGATGTCATTACACTTGGCCGGTGATCATTGGCATGTAACGGAGAACTAGCTATGCTCACCAGCTGTGAAATTTTGGGGGGTGGCTCCTAGTTCTTAGATATAGATCATTTGGAGGATTTAATTAGACTGCACATCTAAGAGATGCTGTTTGAACTCTTATTAGTCCCAGGACAACTTCATTATAAGCAGCGTTTTAAAAGTATATGACTCCTTGGTGATAAAAATGTAATGTCTTATTAACCATTTTCTCATTTATTAAGGTTTATTTAACTCCTTCCCATTTCGCACTGTGGTAATAGTTCAACACTGCAAATAGGTAGTCAGTAGTCAGCGATATTATATTATGACACAGTCATGGAGGGGCTGTGCTTTGTCCATCACTTTTGGGGGCGCCAGCAGTATTATACAGCTGCCAGGATCAGAGACAACTCTGATCCTGGCATTTTGACCCCTTAGATGTGGCTATCAATGCTGACTATGCATTCCAAGGGGTTAGAGAGAGGAAGCAGGCTTGCTCTTTCACCCCATCGGCCACCTTCCCGATTTAATCATGGGGTGTCGAGGGGCTGATATGGCAGATGTAGACCTAATATATAATATATTAATATATATTAATATTATATAGCGATGCCTATAAAGGCTGCCTTTGACAGGATTGAATAGGCATTGTGTCAGTTTTCACAGAAACTGCTAAAGTATAGAAATACTGCAGTGTATTAAATAGGTGCTCAGAAGTTTGAATGTTCAAGTACCCTAGCGGTACATAGAAAAAAGTAAAAATAAAAAAAGTAGAAAATTGCCCTTTTCACTTAGGGAAAAAAAACAGGATCCTGTAAAAAAACGGATCCTGTTGCATCAGTTGTCATCCGTTTCAGCCATTTCCGCCTGAGATCCGTTTTTTTAAACAGAAACAAAAGTACTGAATGCAGGACGAGAGAGACATGTACTGATGTGAGACATAAGAGGTATAATAGATGCAGCGTGTACATAAATATGTGGTCAGTTATACAGTGGCCTCTCAAGTTACAATATTAATTGGTTCCAGGACGACCATTGTATGTTGAAACCATTGTAACTTGAGTAATCGGTTCCAAAGCCCCAAAATTTCATCCAAGATAAGAGAAAATGAAGATTTATGTAAAATAAGCAGATAGCTAAGAGAGATAAAACAAGTCCTTACATATAACAGCCAGGATTAGCTGCTAACTGGCAACTAATACAGATATTTTACCAGAGAAGTGGCCTTGATTGGTTTGGTCTGAGATATTGTATGTTGAGTCTAGTTTCAACTTATAATTGGTCAGAAAAGACTAGAGATGAGCGATTTTTTCGGAAAAATTTGCTTCGATCCGAATTTGTTTGTGGGGAATCGGATTAAAAAATGGCTATTTCCGGTTGCAAAGAGCCTTCATGGGGGTGTAGAACACTGTGCCTTGCAGTACCACGTATAGGGAGTCTGCTGTGGTAGTGAAACAATACTGTGAGTCAGTATGACATGCAGATGACAATTGTCGCTCTTAGAATCACTGCACACTTCACTTATTTTCGGCAGATATGGGGCCAAAACTGATCAAATTACTCAAATGTGAACTCAGCCTTACAGGTCAATGTTAGCGTCAAGAAGAAGCGCACTCCTTTTACACCATGGGCAGCTGATTCCACATAGATGTCTACAGTACCTGTTCTATTAAACGTTTATACAAGTAGAGCCTCCCCGGACAGAGTGGAGAGGGAGTCAGCAGTAAGCCATGCCAACTTAAAGTTGTGTCTGACGAACCCACCGACTGTTGAGCTGGGGGTGTCTGATGTCACTTGGGATGACGTGGATGACCAAGTTAACCAATCAAGAACTGCTGGGTTGCTGGTCAGAACACGACCGCTAGATGACACCAGGAGCTCAGGCCTCTTGCTGCGACTCCTGCTGCCAAGCTCCCTTACTCTGCTGCGACCTCTGCTTGCGCCCAAAACTTTCAGGCCTCTGCCACTGCTTTGTGCATGGCCTAGCACTTCTCTGCCTGACATTATTGTAGCTGAACAACACAATTAAACGGAAATTAAAACACCCCTAAAAGCGACGAATATATTTTTGTACTAAAATAGTCCACTAAACGCTTTCACCACAATTAACTGTAGAAATGCACTGAGAATATATTTTTCTAGTAATACTGAGATACGCCCCTATACGCTTTCACCAGAAATAACTGCAACAGTGCAGTGCATATATATTTTTCTTTTTTTAATAACGTACGCCCCTATACGCTTTCAACAGAAATAACTGCAGAAGTGAAATGAGTCTATATTGAGTCTTGTTGGACTGAAATACACCCCTATATGCTTTCACCAGAAATAACTTCAACAGTGCAGTGCGTATATATTTTTCTTTTTTTTTTCTGTAATCTGCCCCTACACACTTTAAATAACTGCAACAGTGCAGTGCGTATATATTTTTCTTGTTGGACTGAAATAGGCCACAATACGCTTTGACTAGAAAACAATCAAAGAGTGAAGTGCGTATATATTTTTCTTGTAGTTCTAAAAAATACGCCCCTATTCGCTTTCCCCAGAAATAACTGCAACAGTGGAGTGCGTATATATTTTTCTTTTTTTAATGAAGTATGTCCCTATACACTTTCAACGTGAAATGCGTATATATTTTTCTTGTTGGACTGAAATACGCCCCTAATACGCTTTCACAAGAAATAACTGCAACAGTGCAGTGCGTATATAATTCTCTTGTTGGACTGAAATATGCCCCTATACGCTTTGACTAGAAATAACTGCAACAGTGCAGTGCATATATATTTTCTTTTTTTTCTGTAATACGCCCTATACGCTTTAAACAGAAATAACTGCAACAGTGCAGTGCGTATGTATTTTTCTTTTTTAACTGAAATACGCCACTATACGCTTTCACCAGAAATAACTGCAGCAGTGTGTATATATTTTTCTTGAAGAGTGAAGTGCGTATATATATTTCTGGAAGTACTGAAATACGCCCCTATTTGCTTTCAACAGAAATAACTGAAGAAGTGAAATGCGTATATATTTTTCTTGTTGGACTGAAATATGCCCCTATACGCTTTCACCAGAAATAACTGCAACAGTGCAGTGCGTATGTATTTTTCTTTTTTTTTACTGTAATACACCCCTATATGCTTTAAACAGAAATAACTGCGACAGTGCAGTGCATATATATTTTTCATTTTTTACTGTAATACGCCCCTATACACTTTCAACAGAAATAACTGCAGCAGAGTGTATATATTTTTCTTGTACTGAAATACGTTCCTATACGCTTTCAACAGTAATAGCTGCAGAAGTGAAATGCGTATATATTTTTCTTGTCGTACTGAATAAAATACTAATATATAAGCCACTAAAGGCTTTTCAACGTAACACTTGCAGCCCAATAACAAAAAGCTGGAATGACAGAGCTGTCTAATGACTATTTGGATCCCCAAATAATCGAACCCTGCACTTTTAAATCACTTTCCTATCAATGTCCCTAGCGCCTTCTGACATCTCTCCCTGCACTAAGATGCTGTGAAAGGATTCCTCCCTATCCTTTCCCTGCACTTATAAATCCTTTTTTCAGGCTTTTCTAATTGCTGTCCCTAGCGCCTTCACACATCTGTCCCTGCACTCTGAACGCTGGAAAATGGCAGAATCTAAAATGGCTGCCGTATTTAAAGGGCTGTGAAATCACAGGGCTGGCTGGCTGGCTGTTGATTGGCTGCATGCAGGCATGTCAATCTGGGTGATCCCGCCTTCCCAGAGTTCCTTGCCCTATGTCCTCAGTCCTCACTTGTGTTGCTGCCATTTTAGGAAAATTGGGATTCGTTACTATGAAGCGCAAGAAAATTTGCATTGGTTGCGAATCGAAATTTTTCTGAAATTCTGATCGAATTCCACATCATCAGCTTCGATTCGCTCATCTCTAGAAAAGACCATTGTATGTTGAAAATATTATATTCTGAGGACATTGTATCTTGAGGGATCACTGTACATTATTGTCAGTGTGTTTGAGGTACACTAAGTAAAATCAGGACACATATGGGGGGTAGGGCAAATGTAGAAAAAAGGGGAGGACCTCCTCTTACCACTCCATTCCAGTCTCTATGGATCAATGCAGAGCTCATTGTTCACTTCTAATAATTGCTGTTAGGGCTCCTTCACATGAGCAGATCCCATGCGTGGAATCCGCTGCGTGAAAGAGAGGCAAGCCCAATTTCGGACAGCAGAAACACAGAGCATTAACATGATTGATAATGCTCTTTGCCTCTCTGTGATCTTTTTACTACAAAATCACAACTTTATCTTACTGTGATTTTGTAGTAAAAAGATCACAGAGAGGCACACATTATCAATCATGTTAATGCTCAGTGTCTCTGCTGTCCGGAGCGGGGCTTGACACCCTTTCACTCAGCAGATTACCCGCACAGTATCTGCTCGTGTGAAAGAGCCCTTAGAGGTTGAAGGACCTGTGATGATGTCATCACAGGTCCTGGCAGAAGCACCTTTCAAACCTGGGAACTACACTATTCTTGGTGCAGTTCCTTTGCTAGATCCTACAGTACCTGTGATGCTGAAGATGATGGCATCACAGGTCCTTGCAGATGCACTGTTCTAACCTGGGAACTACACTATACACTGTGCAGTTCCCTTACAGGACCTGTAATGACATTGTCAAAGGTCCTTCAGCTTTCTCCACTGACAATAAGAATTTTACACTGAAAATGGACGGGAGCCAGTATTGAAGGTAATTAGGGGTTCGGGCCTATCCCGTGGGCCCCCCTTCCCCACGAGCCCCATAGCAGCTGCATGGTCTGTTCGTAGATTTGATATAATTATTTCCTGATATTATTTGGATTGGTACAGGCGTACCTAACTTTGTGTTATGTACAGATATTTCCATCTTTTGTGGGAGCTATGTGGATGCTTTGGGATCCATACATACATAGATAGTATGGCGTTTGTGGACTTTGTTCCATATCTAAATGTTTTGTCCCCATTTTACATAGTTTATGTCTACATATTTATTTATATATGCTGTAATAAAGAATATAATATTGCTTTTTATATACAAGGCTCTGAGTCCTGCTTTCTTTCCCCTTTTTAAAGGGCTTTTATATAGTTGTTCATTTGGAGTTGGCTGTGTAATATCTTTTTTCTGGCTCATTTGTTTTGGTTTTCTCTTTGCATTTTTAAGGGGTCCACCCCAGCTTGCCAGTTACTTTGTGTATTATCATTTGGCACATTATTTGTCGGCCCTGTATTATTTAGATTGTAGTCGATATCTATTGTTAACTATAATGACATACTTGTCTGTAAAGGAAATCTGTCAGCAGATTTGTACCTATGACATTACCTGACCTGCTTGCAGTAGAAGGCATCTGTATTGCTCCCATGTTCCTGCCAAGGTGGGGCTGAGCTAGGGAGAGTCAGTCTAAGGATGTAGAGTGAGGACTGAGGAGGGTTGTGATCCATCTCCCGCTCCTCTGGGCAATAAGGACCCCAGAGGCAGCTCATCTGTGAGGACCACTACTCCAGAGAGCTTGAAGGCTCCTAGGCCACAGAAGAACATCAAGCTATGGAGTATTAGTCAGCAGAGTGCTGAAGCATCCGAGCTATCAGGACTCCGCTGCCAAAAGTGGTGGGAAACACGATAAGGCACCATCACAAAAGTCAGGACAGGCCTAGCTAGAAGCCTGTATCATACAGTGGACACCTGCACTCACAGGTGCCAGAATGAAGCCATAGGGAAGGGAATCAAGAGAGAGACATTGTCAGCTAGCAAGTTACAGAGTGTCGTTTTTGCCGCATTGCTGCCTCCATAACCCATCATCTGGAGGGAGAGAAAGTACGAGCAATTGCGGACAAGAATAGGATATGCTCTATATTTTTTGCGGTCCCACTGAACGGAACTACGGACAGTGTCCTCATCTTTTATTTTGCGGCCCCATTGAAATGAATGGGTCCACTCTAGTCCTACAAAATTGGGAAACGGATGCAGACCCATTTATACAGTCGTGTGAATGAGCCCGTAAGCACTGTGTATGTGTGTGCAGTGCAAGTACAAGGAAGGCAGGCAGAAGGTGGAAGAGTCCCACTGGGACAGCCCAGTTTCCCGCCACCTGCTGCTTTCCCGCCACACGCAGAGAAGGAGAAGACTGCAGGACTGGTGTGCTGGTGTTGGTGGAGACGCTGGAGCTGGAGAGACTGAGTCCAGACTCCAGGACTTGAAGCCTGTGTCAGCCCTGAAGAACTCCTGGTGTGCCTCCTGGAGCGGTGCAAATGGTGAGAGTATTTTATTTGAGTGCAGGGCTGCACTCTCACTATTCTGCTGGTGAAGTCCCTGTATGTATGCATTACATTATTTATCCTGTACTGATCCTAAGTTATACCCTGTATTATATTCCAGCTGCACTACTGTTAATGACTCCACCAGCAGAAACATAATAATGAGTGCAGCTCTGGAGAATCATACAGGATGTCGCTCAGTCTTTGTTAACATGGCTGCAGCAATGACACCAGAAAGTCCAGTACGTCACATGCATCATCAACGCAGCCAGATAAACAAAGCACTCAGAATAGAGTGGTGGCCATGTTTTTTCCATTTTCCAATGCCGTATTTTATTTTTAACTACTGGATAACCCCTTTAATTCTAGAGTGTTTGGATTCAAGGGAATGGTGTTTAGGGCATTTTGAGGGAGCGGAATCAGGGGTATGGTCTCAGTAAAGGGGCAGGGTGTAATGTCCGTAAAAAATGTTGGGCTCACTGTGATTTTTGGCTCAGCTGGTCACCATGACCGTTGTGGAAATGGTTAGAGTTCTTATTTTTGTCAGAAGCAGTTCACAAGGGAATCCTGAGATCATGGAATAGATTCAGCCCGTGATAAGAACATAGTCCTACCACTTTACAAATCGCTTGTCAGACCACACATGGAGTACTGTGTACAGTTCTGGTCTCCTGTGAACAAGATAACATAACAAAAACAGAGACAGGTGCACTATGCGGTCTTACTAACCCTCATACTGATGTAAAATTGAGAATTAGCCAACATATCCTGCTTGGAGGACATGTCTGAGCCCGAGCACCACGCCAAGGTTTCTCAAGTAGCTCGGGAACCTAACGCTAAACCTACCTGGGCCGTATGGGCAATACCAGGAGCCAGTGGGCGAATTACAGGTGTGCAAGGTCCGACTCAAAGCAATCTCCCAGTAACCTCCAGCATGTGACCATGCATACAATGGGAGGAGGCAGAGAGCTCTGAGCCCCACCCAAGACTGGCTGATATAGCCCGGGCCTCACATGTGCACCAGAATGCTGCCTGTAGATGGAAATAAAGGCACATTCAGACTAGGAGTTTCTGCACCTCCACCTTTTTGTTATGTTATTTTGACTGCTTATCACATCCACACAATTGCTATCCTGTGTAGGATGTCCATTGTGGTACTTGTGGTCCGCTGCAGGCATCCTCCATTGTATGCATTTTTGCTGGGGATTGCCATTAGCAACGGGCCACAAGTGCAGGATCTGCCTCCCCAGTATAGATGCACCACTGCATATGGGGTTGAGCACTTCCTGCTTTTTAATACCACTCCAATTTGTAGTTTGTATTCTGAATTTTTGGAGGTGCAGAAACTCCTAGTCTGAATGTGCCTTTATTTCCATCCACAGGCAGCATTCTGGTGCACATGTGAGGCCCGGGCTATATCAGCCAGTCTTGGGTGGGGCTCAGAGCTCTCTGCCTCCTCCCATTGTATGCATGGTCACATGCTGGAGGTTACTGGGAGATTGCTGTGAGTCGGACCTTGCGCACCTGTAATTCGCCCACTGGCTCCTGGTATTGCCCATACGGCCCAGGTAGGTTTAGCGTTAGGTTCCCGAGCTACTTGAGAAACCTTGGCGTGGTGCTCGGGCTCAGACATGTCCTCCAAGCAGGATATGTTGGCTAATTCTCAATTTTACATCAGTATGAGGGTTAGTAAGACCGCATAGTGCACCTGTCTCTGTTTTTGTTATGTTATTTTGACTGCTTATCACATCCACACAATTGCTATCCTGTGTAGGATGTCCATTGTGGTACTTGTGGTCCGCTGCAGGCATCCTCCATTGTATGCATTTTTGCTGGGGATTGCCATTAGCAACGGGCCACAAGTGCAGGATCTGCCCCCCCCCAGTATAGATGCATCACTGCATATGGGGTTGAGCACTTCCTGCTTTTTAATACCACACCAATCTGTAGTTTGTCTCCTGTGAACAAGGCAGACATAGCAGAGCTGGAGAGGGTCCAGAGGAGGGCAACTAAAGTAATAACTGGAATGGGGCAACTACAGTATCCTGAAAGATTATCAACATTAGGGTTATTGACTTTAGAAAAAAGACGACTGAGGGGAGATCTAATAACTATGTATAAATATATCAGGGGTCAGTACAGAGATCTCTCCCATCATCTATTTATCCCCAGGACTGTGACTGTGACGAGGGGACATCCTCTGCGTCTGGAGGAAAGAAGGTTTGTACACAAACATAGAAGAGGATTCTTTACGGTAAGAGCAGTGAGACTATGGAGCTCTCTGCCTGAGGAGGTGGTGATGGTGAGTTCACTAAAAGAGTCCAAGAGGGGCCTGGATGTACAGGTCCTTCTCAAAAAATTTGCATATTGTGATAAAGTTCATTATTTTCTGTAATGTACTGATAAACATTAGACTTATCATATATTTTAGATTCATTACACACAACTGAAGTAGTTCAAGCCTTTTATTGTTTTAATATTGATGATTTTGGCATACAGCTCATGAAAACCCAAAATTCCTATCTAAAAAAATTAGCATATTTCATCCGACCAATAAAAGAAAAGTGTTTTTAATACAAAAAAAGTCAACCTTCAAATAATTATGTTCAGTTATGCACTCAATACTTGGTCGGGAATCCTTTTGCAGAAATGACTGCTTCAATGCGGCGTGGCATGGAGGCAATCAGCCTGTGGCACTGCTGAGGTGTTATGGAGGCCCAGGATGCTTCGATAGCGGCCTTAAGCTCATCCAGAGTGTTGGGTCTTGCGTCTCTCAACTTTCTCTTCCCAATATCCCACAGATTCTCTATGGGGTTCAGGTCAGGAGAGTTGGCAGGCCAATTGAGCACAGTAATACCATGGTCAGTAAACCATTTACCAGTGGTTTTGGCACTGTGAGCAGGTGCCAGGTTGTGCTGAAAAATGAAATCTTCATCTCCATAAAGCTTTTCAGCAGATGGAAGCATGAAGTGTTCCAAAATCTCCTGATAGCTAGCTGCATTGACCTTGCCCTTGATAAAACACAGGGGACCAACGCCAGCAGCTGACATGGCACCCCAGACCATCACTGACTGTGGGTACTTGACACTGGACTTTAGGCATTTTGGCATTTCCCTCTCCCCAGTCTTCCTCCAGACTCTGGCACCTTGATTTCCGAATGACATGCAAAATTTGCTTTCATCCGAAAAAAGTACTTTGGACCACTGAGCAACAGTCCAGTGCTGCTTCTCTGTAGCCCAGGTCAGGCGCTTCTGCCGCTGTTTCTGGTTCAAAAGTGGCTTGACCTGGGGAATGCGGCACCTGTAGCCCATTTCCTGCACACGCCTGTACACGGTGGCTCTGGATGTTTCTACTCCAGACTCAGTCCACTGCTTCCGAAGGTCCCCCAAGGGTCCGGTCACCTCTTCTCGTTGTGCAGCGTTTTCTGCCACACTTTTTCCTTCCCACAGACTTCCCACTAAGGTGCCTTGATACAGCACTCTGGGAACAGCCTATTCGTTCAGAAATTTCTTTCTGTGTCTTACCCTCTTGCTTGAGGGTGTCAATGATGGCCTTCTGGACAGCAGTCAGGTCGGCAGTCTTACCCATGATTGCGGTTTTGAGTAATGTACCAGGCTGGGAGTTTTTAAAAGCCTCAGGAATCTTTTGCAGGTGTTTAGAGTTAATTAGTTGATTCAGATGATTAGGTTAATAGCTCGTTTAGAGAACCTTTTCATGATATGCAAAATTTTTTGATAGGAATTTTGGGTTTTCATGAGCTGTATGCCAAAATCATCAATATTAAAACAATAAAAGGCTTGAACTAGGGATGAGCGAACTCGAACTGTATAGTTCGGGTTCGTACCGAATTTTGGGGTGTCCGTGACACGGACCCGAACCCGGACATTTTCGTAAAAGTCCGGGTTCGGGTTCGGTGTTCGTCGCTTTCTTGGCGCTTTTGTGACGCTTTCTTGGCGCTTTTTGAAAGGCTGCAAAGCAGCCAATCAACAAGCGTCATACTACTTGCCCCAAGAGGCCATCACAGCCATGCCTACTATTGGCATGGCTGTGATTGGCCAGAGCACCATGTGACCCAGCCTCTATTTAAGCTGGAGTCACATAGCGCCGCCCGTCACTCTGCTCTGATTAGCGTAGGGAGAGGTTGCGGCTGCGACAGTAGGGCGAGATTAGGCAGATTAACTCCTCCAAAGGACTTGATTAACTGATCGATCTGCAGCTGTGGATCATTGAGCTGCTGATCCTCAATTGCTCACTGTTTTTAGGCTGCCCAGACCGTTTGTCAGTCACATTTTTCTGGGGTGATCGGCGGCCATTTTGTGTCTTGTGGTGCGCCAGCACAAGCTGCGACCAAGTGCATTTAACCCTCAATGGTGTGGTTGTTTTTTGGCTAAAGCCTACATCAGGGTGAAGCTGTCACACCAAGTGCATTTAACCAGCAATAGTCTGTTCATTTTTTGGCCATATACAAAATCAGGGGCAAGCTGCGCCTGTCACCAAGTGCATTTAACCCTCAATGGTGTGGTTGTTTTTTGGCTAAAGCCTACATCAGGGTGAAGCTGTCACACCAAGTGCATTTAACCAGCAATAGTCTGTTCATTTTTTGGCCATATACAAAATCAGGGGCAAGCTGCGCCTGTCACCAAGTGCATTTAACCCTCAATGGTGTGGTTGTTTTTTGGCTAAAGCCTACATCAGGGTGAAGCTGTCACACCAAGTGCATTTAACCAGCAATAGTCTGTTCATTTTTTGGCCATATACAAAATCAGGGGCAAGCTGCGCCTGTCACCAAGTGCATTTAACCCTCAATGGTGTGGTTGTTTTTTGGCTAAAGCCTACATCAGGGTGAAGCTGTCACACCAAGTGCATTTAACCAGCAATAGTCTGTTCATTTTTTGGCCATATACAAAATCAGGGGCAAGCTGCGCCTGTCACCAAGTGCATTTAACCCTCAATGGTGTGGTTGTTTTCTGGCTAAAGCCTACATCAGGGTGAAGCTGTCACACCAAGTGCATTTAACCAGCAATAGTCTGTTTATTTTTTGGCCATATACTACATCAGGGGCAAGCTGCGCCCGTCACCAAGTGCATTTAACCCTCAGTAGTGTGGTTGGTCAAGCTGTGACACCAAGTGCATTTAACCAGCAATAGTCTGTTCATTTTTTGGCCATATACTACATCAGGGGCAAGCTGCGCCCGTCACCAAGTGCATTTAACCAGCAATAGTGTGGTTATTTTTTGGCCATATCCCAGTCTAATTCTGTCACTAAATCCATACCGGTCACCCAGCGCCTAAATACTAGGCCTCAAATTTATATCCCGCTAAATCTCTCGTTACCGCTGTCCTGTTGTAGCTGGGAAAGTTATTTAGTGTCCGTCAAAGCACATTTTTTGTTCTGGGTTGAAGTACAATTCCCAATTTAGCAATTTCATAATTTA
Source organism: Bufo gargarizans (assembly GCF_014858855.1). NCBI lineage: Eukaryota > Metazoa > Chordata > Amphibia > Anura > Bufonidae > Bufo > Bufo gargarizans. The sequence goes on along the minus strand of NC_058083.1, from coordinate 499,696,333 downwards.
GTGGTTTCTGCTATATCAGAGCTATTTGAAATCTATCCCTAAAAGGGTATATAATATTCAAGGTGCACATTGGGTCATTCAGAATAACTTCACACACACCCGCTACTGTGTATTTTCAAGTCTAATTCTGTCACTAAACCCATACCTGTCACCCAGCGCCTAAATACTAGGCCTCAAATTTATATCCTGCTAAATCTCTCGTTACCGCTGTCCTGTTGTAGCTGGGAAAGTTATTTAGTGTCCGTCAAAGCACATTTTTTGTTCTGGGTTGAAGTACAATTCCCAATTTAGCAATTTCATAATTTAGTGGTTTCTGCTATATCAGAGCTATTTGAAATCTATCCCTAAAAGGGTATATAATATTCAAGGTGCACATTGGGTCATTCAGAATAACTTCACACACACCCGCTACTGTGTATTTTCAAGTCTAATTCTGTCACTAAACCCATACCTGTCACCCAGCGCCTAAATACTAGGCCTCAAATTTATATCCTGCTAAATCTCTCGTTACCGCTGTCCTGTTGTAGCTGGGAAAGTTATTTAGTGTCCGTCAAAGCACATTTTTTCTTCTGGGTTGAAATACAATTCCCAATTTAGCAATTTCATAATTTAGTGGTTTCTGCTATATCAGAGCTATTTGAAATCTATCCCTAAAAGGGTAGATCATATTGAAGGTGCACATAGGGTCATTCAGAATAACTTCACACACACCCGCTACTGTGTATTTCCAAGTCTAATTCTGTCACTAAACCCATACCTGTCACCCAGCGCCTAAATACTAGGCCTCAAATTTATATCCCGCTAAATCTCTCGTTACCGCTGTCCTGTTGTAGCTGGGAAAGTTATTTAGTGTCCGTCAAAGCACATTTTTTGTTCTGGGTTGAAGTACAATTCCCAATTTAGCAATTTCATAATTTAGTGGTTTCTGCTATATCAGAGCTATTTGAAATCTATCCCTAAAAGGGTATATAATATTCAAGGTGCACATTGGGTCATTCAGAATAACTTCACACACACCCGCTACTGTGTATTTCCAAGTCTAATTCTGTCACTAAACCCATACCTGTCACCCAGCGCCTAAATACTAGGCCTCAAATTTATATCCTGCTAAATCTCTCGTTACCGCTGTACTGTTGTTGCTTGGAAAGATATTTAGTGTCCGTCAAAGCACATTTTTTGTTCTGGGTTGAAGTACAATTCCCAATTTAGCAATTTCATAATTTAGTGGTTTCTGCTATATCAGAGCTATTTGAAATCTATCCCTAAAAGGGTATATAATATTCAAGGTGCACATTGGGTCATTCAGAATAACTTCACACACACCCGCTACTGTGTATTTCCAAGTCTAATTCTGTCACTAAACCCATACCTGTCACCCAGCGCCTAAATACTAGGCCTCAAATTTATATCCTGCTAAATCTCTCGTTACCGCTGTACTGTTGTTGCTGGGCAAGATATTTAGTGTCCGTCAAAGCACATTTTTTGTTCTGGGTTGAAATACAATTCCCAATTTAGCAATTTCATAATTTAGTGGTTCCTGCTATATCAGAGCTATTTGAAATCTATCCCAAAAAGGGTATATAATATTCAAGGTGCACATAGGGTCATTCAGAATAACTTCACACACACCCGCTACTGTGTATTTCCAAGTCTAATTCTGTCACTAAACCCATACCTGTCACCCAGCGCCTAAATACTAGGCCTCAAATTTATATCCTGCTAAATCTCTCGTTACCGCTGTACTGTTGTTGCTGGGCAAGATATTTAGTGTCCGTCAAAGCACATTTTTTGTTCTGGGTTGAAATACAATTCCCAATTTAGCAATTTCATAATTTAGTGGTTTCTGCTATATCAGAGCTATTTGAAATCTATCCCTAAAAGGGTATATAATATTCAAGGTGCACATTGGGTCATTCAGAATAACTTCACACACACCCGCTACTGTGTATTTCCAAGTCTAATTCTGTCACTAAACCCATACCTGTCACCCAGCGCCTAAATACTAGGCCTCAAATTTATATCCTGCTAAATCTCTCGTTACCGCTGTACTGTTGTTGCTGGGCAAGATATTTAGTGTCCGTCAAAGCACATTTTTTGTTCTGGGTTGAAATACAATTCCCAATTTAGCAATTTCATAATTTAGTGGTTCCTGCTATATCAGAGCTATTTGAAATCTATCCCAAAAAGGGTATATAATATTCAAGGTGCACATAGGGTCATTCAGAATAACTTCACACACACGCTTCTGTGCATTTCCAAGTCTAATTCTGTCACTAAATCCATACCGGTCACCCAGCGCCTAAATACTAGGCCTCAAATTTATATCCCGCTGAATTTGAATACAATACATTGGGCCAAATAATATATTTGTTGTTGTGGTGAACCATAACAATGAGAAAAACATCTAGTAAGGGACGCGGACGTGGACATGGTCGTGGTGGTGTTAGTGGACCCTCTGGTGCTGGGAGAGGACGTGGCCGTTCTGCCACATCCACACGTCCTAGTGTACCAACTACCTCAGGTCCCAGTAGCCGCCAGAATTTACAGCGATATATGGTGGGGCCCAATGCCGTTCTAAGGATGGTAAGGCCTGAGCAGGTACAGGCATTAGTCAATTGGGTGGCCGACAGTGGATCCAGCACGTTCACATTATCTCCCACCCAGTCTTCTGCAGAAAGCGCACAGATGGCGCCTGAAAACCAACCCCATCAGTCTGTCACATCACCCCCATGCATACCAGGGAAACTGTCTCAGCCTCAAGTTATGCAGCAGTCTCTTATGCTGTTTGAAGACTCCGCTGGCAGGGTTTCCCAAGGGCATCCACCTAGCCCTTCCCCAGCGGTGAAAGACATAGAATGCACTGACGCACAACCACTTATGTTTCCTGATGATGAGGACATGGGAATACCACCTCAGCATGTCTCTGATGATGACGAAACACAGGTGCCAACTGCTGCGTCTTTCTGCAGTGTGCAGACTGAACAGGAGGTCAGGGATCAAGACTGGGTGGAAGACGATGCAGGGGACGATGAGGTCCTAGACCCCACATGGAATGAAGGTCGTGCCACTGACTTTCACAGTTCGGAGGAAGAGGCAGTGGTGAGACCGAGCCAACAGCGTAGCAAAAGAGGGAGCAGTGGGCAAAAGCAGAACACCCGCCGCCAAGAGACTCCGCCTGCTACTGACCGCCGCCATCTGGGACCGAGCACCCCAAAGGCAGCTTCAAGGAGTTCCCTGGCATGGCACTTCTTCAAACAATGTGCTGACGACAAGACCCGAGTGGTTTGCACGCTGTGCCATCAGAGCCTGAAGCGAGGCATTAACGTTCTGAACCTGAGCACAACCTGCATGACCAGGCACCTGCATGCAAAGCATGAACTGCAGTGGAGTAAACACCTTAAAACCAAGGAAGTCACTCAGGCTCCCCCTGCTACCTCTTCTGCTGCTGCCGCCTCGGCCTATTCTGCTGCTGCCGCCTCGGCCTCTTCCTCCGCCTCTGGAGGAACGTTGGCACCTGCCGCCCAGCAAACAGGGGATGTACCACCAACACCACCACCACCACCTCCGTCACCAAGCGTCTCAACCATGTCACACGCCAGCGTTCAGCTCTCCATCTCACAAACATTTGATAGAAAGCGTAAATTCCCACCTAGCCACCCTCGATCCCTGGCCCTGAATGCCAGCATTTCTAAACTACTGGCCTATGAAATGCTGTCATTTAGGCTGGTGGACACAGACAGCTTCAAACAGCTCATGTCGCTTGCTGTCCCACAGTATGTTGTTCCCAGCCGGCACTACTTCTCCAAGAGAGCCGTGCCTTCCCTGCCCAACCAAGTATCCGATAAAATCAAGTGTGCACTGCGCAACGCCATCTGTAGCAAGGTCCACCTAACCACAGATACGTGGACCAGTAAGCACGGCCAGGGACGCTATATCTCCCTAACTGCACACTGGGTAAATGTAGTGGCAGCTGGGCCCCAGGCGGAGAGCTGTTTGGCGCACGTCCTTCCGCCGCCAAGGATCGCAGGGCAACATTCTTTGCCTCCTGTTGCCACCTCCTCCTTCTCGGCTTCCTCCTCCTCTTCTTCCACCTGCTCATCCAGTCAGCCACACACCTTCACCACCAACTTCAGCACAGCCCGGGGTAAACGTCAGCAGGCCATTCTGAAACTCATATGTTTGGGGGACAGGCCCCACACCGCACAGGAGTTGTGGCGGGGTATTGAACAACAGACCGACGAGTGGTTGCTGCCGGTGAGCCTCAAGCCCGGCCTGGTGGTGTGTGATAATGGGCGAAATCTCGTTGCAGCTCTGGGACTAGCCAATTTGACGCACATCCCTTGCTTGGCGCATGTGCTGAATTTGGTGGTGCAGAAGTTCATTCACAACTACCCCGACATGTCAGAGCTGCTGCATAAAGTGCGGGCCGTCTGTTCGCGCTTCCGGCGTTCACATCCTGCCGCTGCTCGCCTGTCTGCGCTACAGCGTAACTTCGGCCTTCCCGCTCACCGCCTCATATGCGACGTGCCCACCAGGTGGAACTCCACCTTGCACATGCTGGACAGACTGTGCGAGCAGCAGCAGGCCATAGTGGAGTTTCAGCTGCAGCACGCACGGGTCAGTCGCACTACAGAACAGCACCACTTCACCACCAATGACTGGGCCTCCATGCGAGACCTGTGTGCCCTGTTGCGCTGTTTCGAGTACTCCACCAACATGGCCAGTGGCGATGACACCGTTATCAGCGTTACAATACCACTTCTATGTCTCCTTGAGAAAACACTTAGGGCGATGATGGAAGAGGAGGTGGCCCAGGAGGAGGAGGAGGAGGAGGAGGAAGAGGGGTCATTTTTAGCACTTTCAGGCCAGTCTCTTCGAAGTGACTCAGAGGGAGGTTTTTGGCAACAGCAGAGGCCAGGTACAAATGTGGCCAGCCAGGGCCCACTACTGGAGGACGAGGAGGACGAGGATGAGGAGGAGGTGGAGGAGGATGAGGATGAAGCATGGTCACAGCGGGGTGGCACCCAACGCAGCTCGGGTCCATCACTGGTGCGTGGCTGGGGGGAAAGGCAGGACGATGACGATACGCCTCCCACAGAGGACAGCTTGTCCTTACCCCTGGGCAGCCTGGCACACATGAGCGACTACATGCTGCAGTGCCTGCGCAACGACAGCAGAGTTGCCCACATTTTAACCTGTGCGGACTACTGGGTTGCCACCCTGCTGGATCCACGCTACAAAGACAATGTGCCCACCTTACTTCCTGCACTGGAGCGTGATAGGAAGATGCGCGAGTACAAGCGCACGTTGGTAGACGCGCTACTGAGAGCATTCCCAAATGTCACAGGGGAACAAGTGGAAGCCCAAGGCCAAGGCAGAGGAGGAGCAAGAGGTCGCCAAGGCAGCTGTGTCACGGCCAGCTCCTCTGAGGGCAGGGTTAGCATGGCAGAGATGTGGAAAACTTTTGTCAACACGCCACAGCTAACTGCACCACCACCTGATACGCAACGTGTTAGCAGGAGGCAACATTTCACTAACATGGTGGAACAGTACGTGTGCACACCCCTCCACGTACTGACTGATGGTTCGGCCCCATTCAACTTCTGGGTCTCTAAATTGTCCACGTGGCCAGAGCTAGCCTTTTATGCCTTGGAGGTGCTGGCCTGCCCGGCAGCCAGCGTTTTGTCTGAACGTGTATTCAGCACGGCAGGGGGCGTCATTACAGACAAACGCAGCCGCCTGTCTACAGCCAATGTGGACAAGCTGACGTTCATAAAAATGAACCAGGCATGGATCCCACAGGACCTGTCCGTCCCTTGTCCAGATTAAACATTAACTACCTCCCCATAACCATATATTATTGGACTCCAGGGCACTTCCTCATTCAATCCTATTTTTATTTTCATTTTACCATTATATTGCAAGGCTACCCAAAGTTGAATGAACCTCTCCTCTGCCTGTGTGCTAGGCCTAAATATATGCCAATGGATTGTTGCAGTGGTGGCTGACGTGAAGCCTCATTCTCTGCTATGACATGCAGACTGATTCTCTGGTGACATGAAGCCAGATTGTCTGTTACGGGACCTCTCTCCTCTGCCTGGGTGCTGGGCCTGAATTTATGACAATGGACTGTTGCAGTGGTGGGTGACGTGAAGCCTGATTCTCTGCTATGACATGCAGACTGATTCTCTGGTGACATGAAGCCAGATCCTCTGTTACGGGACCTCTCTCCTCTGCCTGGGTGCTGGGCCTAAATTTATGAAAATGGACTGTTGCAGTGGTGGGTGACGTGAAGCCTCATTCTCTGCTATGACATGCAGACTGATTCTCTGCTGACATGAAGCCAGATCGTCTGTTACGGGACCTCTCTCCTCTGCCTGGGTGCTGGGCCTAAATTTATGAAAATGGACTCTTACAGTGGTGGGTGACGTGAAGCCTGATTCTCTGCTATGACATGAAGACTGATTCTCTGCTGACATGAAGCCAGATCCTCTGTTACGGGACCTCTCTCCTCTGCCTGGGTGCTGGGCCTAAATATCTGACAATGGACTGTTGCATTGGTGGCTGACGTGAAGCCTGATTCTCTGCTATGATATGAAGACTGATTCTCTGCTGACATGAAGCCAGATTGTCTGTTACGGGACCTCTCTCCTCTGCCTGTGTGCTAGGCCTAAATATATGCCAATGGATTGTTGCAGTGGTGGCTGACGTGAAGCCTGATTCTCTGCTATGACATGCAGACTGATTCTCTGGTGACATGAAGCCAGATCCTCTGTTACGGGACCTCTCTCCTCTGCCTGGGTGCTGGGCCTAAATTTATGAAAATGGACTGTTGCAGTGGTGGGTGACGTGAAGCCTGATTCTCTGCTATGACATGCAGACTGATTCTCTGGTGACATGAAGCCAGATCCTCTGTTACGGGACCTCTCTCCTCTGCCTGGGTGCTGGGCCTAAATTTATGAAAATGGACTGTTGCAGTGGTGGGTGACGTGAAGCCTCATTCTCTGCTATGACATGCAGACTGATTCTCTGCTGACATGAAGCCAGATTGTCTGTTACGGGACCTCTCTCCTCTGCCTGGGTGCTGGGCCTGAATTTATGACAATGGACTGTTGCAGTGGTGGCTGACGTGAAGCCTGATTCTCTGCTATGATATGAAGACTGATTCTCTGCTGACATGAAGCCAGATTGTCTGTTACGGGACCTCTCTCCTCTGCCTGGGTGCCGGGGCCTAAATATCTGAGAATGGACTGTTCCAGTGGTGGGTAACGGGAAGCCAGGTTCTCTGCTATGATATGAAGACTGATTCTCTGCTGACATGAAGCCAGATTGTCTGTTACGGGACCTCTCTCCTCTGCCTGGGTGCTGGGCCTAAATTTATGAAAATGGACTATTACAGTGGTGGGTGACGTGAAGCCTGATTCTCTGCTATGACATGAAGACTGATTCTCTGCTGACATGAAGCCAGATTGTCTGTTACGGGACCTCTCTCCTCTGCCTGGGTGCCGGGGCCTAAATATCTGAGAATGGACTGTTCCAGTGGTGGGTGACGGGAAGCCAGATTCTCTGCTATGGAACCTCTCTCCAATTGATTTTGGTTAATTTTTATTTATTTAATTTTTATTTTAATTAATTTCCCTATCCACATTTGTTTGCAGGGGATTTACCTACATGTTGCTGCCTTTTGCAGCCCTCTAGCCCTTTCCTGGGCTGTTTTACAGCCGTTTTAGTGCCGAAAAGTTCGGGTCCCCATTGACTTCAATGGGGTTCGGGTTCGGGACGAAGTTCGGATCGGGTTCGGATCCCGAACCCGAACATTTCCGGGATGTTCGGCCGAACTTCTCGAACCCGAACATCCAGGTGTTCGCTCAACTCTAGCTTGAACTACTTCAGTTGGTGTGTAATGAATCTAAAATATATGAAAGTCTAATGTTTATCAGTACATTACAGAAAATAATGAACTTTATCACAATATGCTAATTTTTTGAGAAGGACCTGTATTTCTGGAGCGTAATAATATTACAGGCTATAGCTACTAGAGAGGGGTTGTTGATCCAGGGAGTTATTCTGATTGCCTTATTGTAAAGGAAATTTTTATTCCCTTAAGTGGGGAAAGTTGGCTTCTACCTCACAGTTTTTTTTTGCCTTCCTCTGGATCAACTTGCAGGATGACAGGCCGAACTGGATGGACAAATGTCTTTTTTTCGGCCTTATAACCTATGTTACTATGTTACAATCGTAGTGCAAAAATATTCATCGTGGAGACCTAGCGTTCCTCTATGCAGAATATCACACAGACAAGAAGCATCTCAAAGAAGAGTGAGGCTCCTCCTGAGATGTAGATAGGACGTGTCTGATGACATTTCTGAACAAGTCGTCTTTTTCTGGTTCATTGGATCATGTTATGGCACATAACTTCAGATGGATCCCAGAACAATGAGGGATTTCATGCTGCTCGATAAGATGGTTTCCTTTCAGCAAGTAACAGATGACGACGGCCTGAGCCATAATTAGTATTTCAGCCTCTTCAAATTGCCAACTTAATTTCCTATATTCTACAATGCAATTTAAGCTTCTTTACTCATATAACCCCTTTGTATTTCCTTGTGACATGATGTGCACAGAAAAGATTAGCTCAGAGATATAGCTGCCCCTCTCTCCAAAACCGACTGAGGTGGACAGGTCTGAAGTGACGTTACCAGCAAAAAATCTTCACCAGTAATAATAATACTAATAATAGAATAATATAAATATTAGATAGATCAAACATTGCAAATTTTCATAGTGATCCATCAGCAGGGTTGGGGTTGTGACACACTCGGTCCCCAGCGTCCCCAGCTATGTTTTTTTTCCCCTCATGAAACATGACATCGACAGACAGATAGATAGCTAGATAGATTCAAGGGCGTAGCTATAGGGGGTGCAGAAGTAGCAGTCACTACTGGTCCCAGGAGCCTGAGGGGGCCCAAAGAGCCTTGTGCCGCATAAGAAGACACCAGACCTCTGGCTGGAGGGAAGGGGTTAGGTCAAAAATTTGGAAAATGGGGAGGCATTTCAATCTTTGCCTTAGGCAGCACGAATGCTATGTGCTTCCCTGGGCGGATTAAGTGCATGATAGGCCCGGGGCTGTCTACCCAACTCAGGCCCTTCCCTCCATTTTATTAAAAAAATAATTCTGTATGAAGAGGCTGCAGTGCTTCATGAGCGCCACAGTCTCTTCCTAGGCCATATGACATCACATTAATCGTTCACATGGCCTAGGTGCAGATCTGTCCCATCTGAGTGATTGGGTCTGAGCTGCAATATCAAGCACAGTGCTATCAAATGGACAGAGCTGTGCTTGGTAAGGAGCAAAGAGGCTCCGGCGCTCACTGGAACATCGCGGTCTCCTCAAACAGCAGATTGGCGGGGGTGCCAGGAGTCATACCCCCACCATTTCATAACTCTGAGTACAGATGTCATAGATGTTACCTGCAGTCCTATTGTCATGGTCTTACCTCCTTGCTGTTCCCTTCGTTTGACATGTGCTGGCGGCCATCTTGGTTTCTGGGTTGTCTTGTAGCCTCCCACCCTGCGGCTCCTCCTTCCCACTGGGAGGAGCTGGATGCCTAGCTCATATATATAGGAGGTCTGTGGCTTCAGTTCCTTGCTTGGTCCTCCTGTGTTCACATGCTTCCAAGACTGCTGCTGCTTCTGGTTCCTGATCCTGGCCTCGTCTGACTACCCCGTTGGTTCCTGATTCCGGCTTCGTCTGACTACCCCGTTGGTTCCTGATTCCGGCTTCGTCTGACTACCCCGTTGGTTCCTGTTCCTGGCTTCGTCTGACTACCCTTCTGGTTCCTGACCTCTGTCTCCGCAAGACCCTGCTTCGGTTTAGCCATCCGTTTGGACTTTGCTTACGGCTTGCTCTTCAATAAAACCTTCTTATTTTCCACTTATCTCTTGTTGTACGTCTGGTTCATGGTTCCATGACATTAGGACCAAGCCATGAATTCTGACGGTACAGGGCCACCCTCGCTACCTACGCTGGTTGCCAGACTTGATCAGCAGGATCACCTGTTGGGTCGGTTCGCTGTGGCGTTGCAAACCCTGCTTGAACGCACGGCTCATTTAGCTTCCGTTGCCGAGGGGTCGGTTGTCGCTCCTGGGCCCGCTCCTACTGCCGCTCCGGTTGTTGCGCCAGAGTCTACCCTGACACCTGTTGCTGCGCCTGTGGTGTTTCAGGGTATGACCGGTTCTGCCCCCCTTCCACAGCGCTTTGGGGGAGAGCCAACTCAGTGCCGAGGTTTCCTTAACCAGGTGGGCATTTACTTTGAGTTGCTGCCACATGCCTTTCCTACTGAGAGATCAAGGGTGGGCTTCTTGATCTCGCTGCTCTCGGACAAGGCCTTGGCCTGGGCCAGCCCTTTATGGGAGAACAACAATCCGGTGGTTGCCGAGTTTTCCGGTTTTGTTGCTTCTCTTCGGAAGGTATTCGATGTGCCGGCTCGTGCTGCCTCTGCTGCGAAGCTCCTTATGTCCATCAGACAGGGTTCACGATCCGTAGCTGAATACGCCATTGAGTTTCGTACCCTGGCAGCAGAGGTGGGCTGGAATAATGAGGCTCTGGTCGCTGCTTTCTCTCATGGTCTCTCGGATGCCTTGAAGGATGAGGTTGCAGCTAAGGACCTACCAGTGGAGCTCGAGTCTCTTATTTCTTTCCTGATTTTGATTGACACCAGACTCAGGGAGAGACCTTCCTTTAAGGAGAGCCTGCGGAGCTCTCCTAACAGATTGGCGCCTACGTTTGCTGTCCCACCCGTGCCTCCCTCTCCTCCCACGCCTCCTGGGGATGACTTGTCTGGGGGTGAACCCATGCAGCGGGGGTTTGCTCGCCTGTCTGAGGGGGAGAGGGTACTCCGGAGACGCGAGGGCCGATGCATGTACTGTGGTCTCGGTGGGCATTTTCGGTTGGCATGTCCGAACCGTCCGGGAGAACGCTCGCACCTGAGGTCCTGTCGGGGGCAGATCTTGGGTGGAGTCTCCTCGTCCCCGGTTTCCCGTGTTGACAAACCACTGATCACGGTTGTCCTCTCCTGGGTCGGGGGCTCGGTGACGACCCAGGCGTTGGTGGACTCTGGTGCTGGTGGTTTGTTCATTGATAGAGTGTTCGTTGCCGCCAATTCCATTCCTCTGCAGCCTCGAGGTTCCCCACTGGCTCTTGAGGCGATAGACGGCAGACCCCTTCTGCCGCCACACGTGACTCATGAGACCCTTCCAGTGGGGATAGCCATTGGTGCCGTTCACAGAGAGTCGGTCTGTCTCCAGGTTATTTCGTCTCCACACTACTCGGTGGTCTTGGGGTACCCCTGGCTCCAGAAGCATAATCCGACTTTCGATTGGAGATCGGTCGAGATCCTCTCGTGGTCACCGCAGTGTGGGGCTAGTTGCATCCATGGGCCTGTCAAGTTGCTGTGTACTTCCTCGGACTCTCTGTTGCCTCCTGAATACGAAGAGTACCGGGATGTATTCGATAAGGTGCGCGCGGTTGCCCTACCTCCGCACCGCCCATACGATTGTGCCATAGAGTTACAATCCGGTGCCGTTCCTCCTCGTGGCAAAGTCTATCCACTGTCGGTAGCGGAGAATGAGGCCATGGAGGAGTACGTGAGGGAGGCGCTTTCACGCGGACACATTCGCAAATCCTCGTCCCCGGCAGGGGCTGGATTTTTCTTTGTGAAAAAGAAGGGCGGCGAGTTGAGGCCTTGCATCGATTACAGGGGTCTCAATCGCATCACGATCAAGAACGCTTACCCGATACCCTTGATTTCCGAGCTGTTCGATCGCCTCAAAGGGGCCACGGTCTTTACCAAACTCGACCTGAGGGCGGCATATAACCTGGTAAGGATCAAGGCGGGCGATGAGTGGAAGACCGCGTTTAACACCAGGACCGGTCATTATGAATCCTTGGTTATGCCCTTTGGGTTGTGCAATGCGCCCGCAGTCTTCCAGGAATTCATCAACGATGTTTTCCGTGACCTGTTGCAGCAGTGTGTGGTGGTCTATTTGGATGACATCTTGGTATATTCTAAATCCATGGAGGCCCACATTCTGGATGTCAGACGAGTGTTGCAACGCTTACGAGAGAACAAGCTGTTCGGTAAGCTTGAGAAATGCGAATTTCACCGATCCCAGGTAACCTTCTTAGGTTACATCATTTCCGCTGAGGGGTTCTCCATGGATCCTGAGAAGGTTTCGGCTGTCTTACAGTGGCCCCAGCCCAGTGGGCTTCGTGCCCTGCAGCGCTTTTTGGGCTTCGCCAATTATTATCGGAAGTTCATCAGGGACTTTTCCATGCTAGCCAAGCCTCTCACGGATCTGACCAGGAAGGGCAGTAATCCTCAGGTCTGGCCGCTCGAGGCCATCCGAGCTTTTGAGGCTCTAAAGTCCGCCTTTGTGTCGGCTCCGATTCTGTCGCATCCCAACCCTGGGTTGCCTTTTGTCCTCGAGGTGGACGCGTCTGAGACGGGAGTAGGCGCCCTCCTGTCTCAGCGTAGAACACCAGAGGGTCCTCTGCTTCCTTGTGGGTTTTACTCCCGGAAACTGTCTTCCGCGGAGTGCAACTATCAGATTGGTGACAGGGATTTATTGGCCATCGTGCAGGCCCTTAAAGAATGGAGGCACTTGCTCGAGGGCTCGGTGGTTCCGGTTCTCATCCTGACGGACCACAAGAATCTGACCTACCTCTCTGAGGCCAAGAGATTGACACCACGTCAGGCCAGATGGGCTCTGTTCTTGTCACGTTTTAATTACGTGGTCTCCTACCTACCCGGCTCCAAGAACATCAGAGCGGATGCCTTATCACGGCAGTACTCCGAGCTGTCCGGGGAGGAGTCGATTCCGACTACGGTCATACCCCCGAATCAGATCCTGGCCGCTATTCGCACCAGCCTGACTTCTCCTCTGGGTGAGCAGATTTTGGCGGCTCAATCTGGTGCTCCCTCTGGGAGACCCAACGGCAGATGTTTTGTGCCTGAGGAGTTGCGCACTCGGTTGTTGCGAACCTACCATAACTCCAAGGCCGCGGGGCACCCTGGAAAGAATCAGCTGTCCTGGGCGGTTTCACGTCTGTTCTGGTGGCCTTCTCTACGTTCCGACATCGCCACATATGTAGCGGCATGCTCCGTTTGTGCCCAGAGTAAGTCCCCTCGGCACCTTCCGTTGGGCCTTTTGCAACCCATAGCCACCGGGGAGCGTCCATGGTCACACCTGGGGATGGATTTCATTGTGGACCTCCCTGCATCCCGAGGCCATACGGTCATTCTCATGATTGTGGATCGGTTTTCCAAAATGTGCCACTGTGTTCCTCTCAAGAAGTTACCCTCTGCACAAGAGTTGGCCTCGATTTTTGCCAGGGAGGTCTTCCGGTTGCACGGTTTGCCCAAGGAGATTGTGTCGGATCGGGGGAGTCAGTTTGTGTCCAGGTTCTGGCGCGCCTTTTGCTCCCAGTTGGGGATTCATCTCTCTTTCTCCTCGGCCTACCACCCTCAGTCCAATGGGGCCGCAGAACGATCCAATCAGGCCTTGGAGCAATTCCTTCGTTGCTATGTCTCCGATCACCAAGACAATTGGGTTGACCTCCTGCCTTGGGCTGAGTTTGCCAGGAACACGGCGGTGAACTCTTCCTCTGGGACGTCTCCCTTCATGGCCAATTATGGGTTCCAACCTGCCGTGTTACCGGAGGTATTCTCTCCCCAGGATATTCCGGCTGTGGAGGATCACCTTTCCGTCCTACGTGCTTCTTGGGTACAGATCCAGAGGTCCCTTGAGGTCTCTGCGCAGCGCCAGAAACTCCAGGCTGATCGCAGACGAGTGCCCGCTCCTTCCTACCAGGTCGGAGACCGCGTATGGTTGTCCACCCGCAACCTCAACCTTCGAGTGCCCACTCCCAAGCTGGCGCCTCGCTTTGTTGGTCCCTTCCGAGTGCTTCGCAGGGTAAACCCGGTAGCCTATGCCCTTGCGCTTCCTCCTGGCATGCGGATCTCCAACGTGTTTCATGTCTCCCTGTTGAAGCCACTGGTGTGTAATCGTTTCACTTCCTCGATTCCTCGGCCTCGTCCGGTCCAAGTGGGCAATCGTGAGGAGTATGAGGTGAGCAATATCCTGAACTCACGCCTGGTCCGCGGCCGGGTGCAGTTTTTGGTCCATTGGCGTGGTTATGGTCCAGAGGAGCGTTCCTGGGTTCCCTCCGCAGATGTCCATGCTCCTGTCTTGCTCCGAGCCTTCCACGCACGCTTCCCTCAGAAACCGTTCCTTACTCCGCGGAGGAGGGGCCCTTGAGGGGGAGGTACTGTCATGGTCTTACCTCCTTGCTGTTCCCTTCGTTTGACATGTGCTGGCGGCCATCTTGGTTTCTGGGTTGTCTTGTAGCCTCCCACCCTGCGGCTCCTCCTTCCCACTGGGAGGAGCTGGATGCCTAGCTCATATATATAGGAGGTCTGTGGCTTCAGTTCCTTGCTTGGTCCTCCTGTGTTCACATGCTTCCAAGACTGCTGCTGCTTCTGGTTCCTGATCCTGGCCTCGTCTGACTACCCCGTTGGTTCCTGATTCCGGCTTCGTCTGACTACCCCGTTGGTTCCTGATTCCGGCTTCGTCTGACTACCCCGTTGGTTCCTGTTCCTGGCTTCGTCTGACTACCCTTCTGGTTCCTGACCTCTGTCTCCGCAAGACCCTGCTTCGGTTTAGCCATCCGTTTGGACTTTGCTTACGGCTTGCTCTTCAATAAAACCTTCTTATTTTCCACTTATCTCTTGTTGTACGTCTGGTTCATGGTTCCATGACACCTATGTAACACCCCACATAACACAGTGAATTATTGTGTTATGTGGGGTGCTACATAGGACTGCAGGTAACATCTACTATGTTATCTGTACACAGAAAGTTATCACTGTTATCTAGGCTGTTACAATTTTGCCAAATTTAAAATACATGTGATTATAATAAAAAAAGACTTGGAGGAGGATACAGCGCCATATACCTCTTACATTCAGGGACATCTCCTGTCATGTAGACCTTCTCTTTTCTCTTCTCCTGTCCCAGACCACCATGACAAATTCTTTCAGCCGCATCTCGTCTCTACAGAGTTTGTTACACAGACACGTTAGATTTCTCAACTTTTCCATTAACCTCCCCATTCTAGTGTCCCAACAATGTCATCCTGCTGCCACCCCCAATACTGTGCCCACTGTGCTCCCCAATGACTCAGGTACTATACTGCTGAAAAAGTAGTAACTCCCAGTAGACATAATGGAGTCATTTATCAAACTGGAGTAAAGTAAAACTGGCTTAGTTACCCATCGCAGCCAATCAGATTCCACCTTTCATTTTCCAAAGGAGCTGTCAAAAATAAAAGGTGAGATCTGATTGGTTGCTATGGGCAACTAAGCCAGTTCTATTTTACACTAGTTTGATAAACTATCCCAAAGATCCCTATATTGTCCACAGCAATTATAATGTCCCCTAGAGTGCCCCCAGTAATAATAACATCCTATATTGTGCTCCAGATAATAATGCCCCCTAATATGTCCTGTAATAGAAAGGCCTCTACAGTGCCTCCCAATAGCAACGTCCCCCACACCACATAGTAATTTCCCCCACACTGCCCCATATAGTAATTTCCCCCACACTGCCCCATATAATAATTTCCCCCACACTACCCCATATAGTAATTTCCCCCACACTGCCCCATATAGTAATTTTCCCCACACTGTCCCTATATAGTAATTTCCCCCACACTACCCCATATAGTAATTTCCCCCACACTACCCCATATAGTAATTTCCCCCACACTACCCTATATAGTAATTTCCCCCACACTGCCCCATATAGTAATTTCCCCCACACTGCCCCATATAGTAATTTCCCCCACAATACCCCATATAGTAATTTCCCCCACACCACCCCATATAGTAATTTCCCCCACACTGCCTTATATAGTAATTTTCCCCACACTGCCCCATATAGTAATTCCCCCCACACTGCCCCATATAGTAATTTCCCCCACACTTCCCCATATAGTAATTTCCCCCACACTACCCCATATAGTAATTTCCCCCACAATACCCCATATAGTAATTTCCCCCACACCACCCCATATAGTAATTTCCCCCACACTGCCTTATATAGTAATTTTCCCCACACTGCCCCATATAGTAATTTTCCCCACACTGCCCCATATAGTAATTTCCCCCACACTGCCCCTATATAGTAATTTCCCCCACACTGCCCCATATATTAATTTCCCCCACACTACCCCATATAGTAATTTCCCCCACACTACCCCATATAGTAATTTCCCCCACACTACCCTATATAGTAATTTCCCCCACACTGCCCCATATAGTAATTTCCCCCACACTGCCCCTATATAGTAATTATTACCCCACACTGCCCTATATAGTAATAATTACCCCAACACTGCCCCATATAGTAATTTCCCTCACACTGCACCCACATTGTAATTTCCCCCACACTGCCCCATATAGTAATTCCCCCCACACTGCCCCATATAGTAATTCCCCCACACTGCCCCATATAGTAATTCCCCCCACACTGCCCCATATAGTAATTCCCCCCACACTGCCCCATATAGTAATTCCCCCCACACTGCCCCATATAGTAATTTCCCCCACACTGCCCCATATAGTAATTTCCCCCACACTGCCCCATATAGTAATTTCCCCCACACTGCCCCATATAGTAATTTCCCCCACACTGCCCCATATAGTAATTTCCCCCACACTGCCCCATATAGTAATTTCCCCCACACTGCTCCCATATAGTAATTTCCCCCACACTGCCCCTATATAGTAATTATTACCCCCACACTGCCCCATATAGTAATAATTACCCCAACACTGCCCCATATAGTAATTTCCCTCACACTGCACCCACATTGTAATTTCCCTCACACTGCCCCATATAGTAATTTCTCTCACACTGTCCCATATAGCAATTTCCTCTACACTGCCCCCCATGTAGTAGTTTGCCCCCACAAAGTAATTTGCCCCCCACACTGCTCCATGAAATAATTCCCCCCCATACTGCCCCCATTAAGTAATTTGCCCCCAAACTGTCCCCATAAATTACTTAATGGGGACAGTTTGGGGGCAAATTACAGTGTGCAATACACACTGTAATTTTCAATTACGCCATTGTGTTATATATTTTTTCCGGTGGCGAAGGGGGGGGGGGCAGTATACCACCAGCTGAAATTGTTGTAATGCCCCCCCCCTTCGCCACCGGAAAAAGAAAATAACACAATGGCGTAATTGAAAATTACAGTGTGTATTGTACACTGTAATTTGCCCCCAAACTGTCCCCATTAAGTAATTTGCCCCACACTCCTCCATTAAGTAATTTGTCCCCACACTGCCCCATTAAGTATTTTGCCCCCACACTTCTCCCCATTAAGTAATTGTGTCCCTATCTAATCATTTGCCCCCACTGTCCCTGCAGTAATATGACCTCCTCTGCCCCCCAAAGTTGGCACACACACAAAAAAATATAAAAAATAAAGGCTAATACTTACCTGTGTCCGTGATGGTGAGGCAGGCGCGCGTACATCAAAGCCCTGTGTCCCGGCACAGGCGCGTGATGATGTCATCGCACGTGATGAGGTCATCAAGCACGCCTGCGACGGGCTTTTACTACCACAAAGGCCTCAGGCCTATTAGGCCTGAAGCCTATGGTGGTGATAGGCGGCGGAGCAGGGAACTATGTGCTCCCGTGCCCCGCCGCAGTATGTGGGCTTTCGGGTCGGCAGTGATGGCGGGCCCGGGGCTGCCGACCCGAACGTTTCTATTATAACCCGCCACTGCTGGCCACAAAACGTTGAGGGAAGGGGGGCCCAAGCTGAACTCTCGCACTAGGGCCCTTGACCCTGAATAGATAGATAGATAGATAAATAGATAGATAGATCATAGACAGTGATACAAAGATAGAATAGATCATAGATAGATAAGCAGAGAGATAGATAATTAGATATGATAGATAAGGATAAAAAAAAGGCAGCACTCCGGTCTTGGCAAAAAACGTGGATTTTTAATATGCTAAATGCCAAATGCTCGCATTTGGTGTATTAAAGATCCATGTTTTTTGCCAAGACCGGAGTGCTGCCTTTTTTCTATCCTTATTCTACATTCTACAGGTTATCCTCCAGAACCGTTGAAGGAATTGCACCTTGCAATCGTGGAGTGCTGCTATCTTTTACACATTTTATTTTTAGATAGATAGAATGATATATAGATATATAGGATAGCTCATAGATAGATAGATACATACATAAATTCTTTCCAAAATGTTTCCTTTTATCTCTTTCCCACACACCACCATACATTTTAGAGTATTTAGGTAGATCTGCTGCAAAATCGCACTAGTTACGTGAATATTTTGCTGCAGATTTACCACGGGTTTCAGGCTTTGCATTGTGAGGGTGACATCTGTGGCAGACATAAATTAATTGACATGCTACAAATTTAAATCTGGCATTGGAAGTCATGATATGTGTGGATTTGCTACTACTGTAAAATGCTGCGGATTTTCCACATGGACATTCGCTGCAGATAATTGACAGCATTTCCACCACACATGGCCGTACCCTAATGCTGCTGGTAGGAAATATTCCTTTCACTGTCCCGTATGTATGAAGGAGAGATAACATAGCTGTAATATCCGCTATCATCTCACCAGGAACTCAAAAACCAATGGCTGTAATTGTTGTACTACCCCCCCCCCCCCCCCCCCCCACCGGAAAAAATAATAAGACAATGACGTAATTGAAAATGAAAAGTGTGTATTGCACAGAGCGCACATCTGAGCATTTACTTCTCTGGGAGTTGCAGATCCACATCTTCCAGACCTTTACGCCCTATCCTTCAAACAACCGGAATTCCCCTTTAAGACCTTTAAGTGGGACTGCCTTTTAAAGTGGAATTCCAGTTTTTTTTACGTTATGCCCTATCAACAGGATAGAGGATAACTATTAGATCAGTAGTGGACACCAACCAATCATGAGAATGGGGGGCCCCGTACCCCCTGCAGCCCTCTGCAATGAAAGGAGGGGCCAGTCAGACACGCATGCAGTCTCTCCATTCATTTCTATGGGAACTCTGGAGATATCCAAGCGCTGTAGTCGGCTATCTCTGGGAATTTCATGAACAGAGCAGCCAAGCACATGCCTGACTGGCCGCTCCGTTGATTTCAGGGGGGGGCTGCAGGGAGTATGGGGCCCCCATTCTCATGATGGGTGGGGGTCCCAGTGTTAGGACCCCCACCGATCTTATATTTATCCTCTATCCTGTGGATATGGGATAACTTCAAACAACTGGAATACTTCTTTAATCCTCTTTCATAGTGCTTTACTTTTGACATAGCGCAATGTTATCTCCCAGCCAGCAGATGTCCCTGTACAGGAAGAAATTTGCTGTATTTTTATTAACCAATATATGATCTGCACAAATGAATACTTAAAGGGGTTTTCTGAGATTTATCCTCTGGATAAATTAGCAAATTCTAGAATCCGTGATCTCCAGTAATTCATTTCTTGATTGCAAAAATCGGCAGTGTAATATGCGCGTATTGCATGCGCAATACAGACGTGGGTCACTTTTGTACATTTTTCAAGATGCTAGAAGTTTCCTGAGACTGGTGAAAATGCACAGTACAGTAATTCCTATCACACTACCTAACACCCTGCACTGGAACCTATCAGCTACACTATATCACTATCTAACCTACACTGACTATCTGTATAATATATATAAGCTGACTAACTAACTAACTAAGGAATAGGATCCAGATGAAAGCACAGAGCACAGCAATGTCACTGCTCTCTCTCTCTCAGAACTGCAAAAAACAGCAGAAAATGGCTGCTGGGGAGGTTGTTATATAGTAAGGGGTAGGCAGCTTTCCTATTGGTTGCTAGGGATGTTGCTAAGCTCAGACAAAGATATTGCAGCCTTCTCATTGGCCCACAAGCAAGAAGCAGTGAGAGTACTGATAAAAAAAAAAAATCTAGAATATTCGCGATTACGAAGATATAGCACTATATTCTACATCTTTGCGAATTCTCAAAGTGCCGATATTCGCAATCAAAATTTGCGATTAGAATATCCGCGATCAACACTAGTCATCAGTATGTAATCGGTGGAGTCCGACTCCCGGGAGCTCCACTGATCAGCTGTTCGATTAGGCAGTGGTGCTCGCAGTAGCGCCACGGCCTTTTCTGGGCCAGTGACATCACGTTCATAGGTCACATGGCCTAGGCACAACTCAGACCCATTGAAGTGAATAGGGCTGAGCACGATACCAAGCACAGCCGCTATACAATGTACGGTGCTGTGCTTGGTAAGCTGCGAGAAGGCCACGGCGCTCACAGGAGAACCGGTGCCCTCTTAAACAGCTGATCGGCAGGGGTTATAGGTATCAGACCCCCACCAATCAGATAGTGATGATCCACCCAGAGGATAGGTCTTAAGTATAAAACATATGAGTTCGAGTGTGTCTGAATGAGTTGTCCAATTCAGTCCTTTTAGTAACAGGGTTCTCAAACAGTAAGCTAGGATCCTCGGTGATCAGCTGTAATCAATGGGGGATCCAGTCAGTAAGTGTTCAGTTTCCCAACAGCGCCACCACAGGTGAAATGAAGCAACACGCAGTGCCCTTTGAAATGCATGCCTGCCAGTGTAACGGATGGATGTGCCAGTATTTCCATAGAGAAGTAGACTGTTTACAGCTTCTTTGGCTTATAGCTGAGGCTCTTAAATTTGAGGGTTTCTAAACCAGACGCCCCTTTAACATTGTGATATTTTAATATGACTTTATTTTCAGAATACGCATAAATCCGCTATTCATTAACCTACTTTCTCGGGGATTGTTCTTCCCTGGTTTAATGAGTTACTGTGGTTAAGGGCTGATAGACACACGGCTGTGATAAGACCAGTAATCTGATCGGTTAGCTCAGGAATACAAATATTTCATGGTCAACTATTTAACAAACAAGGACCATCACATTTGCTTTTTGTATGGTATTTTTTTTTACATGTATGTATTTTGTATGCTTATTAAAAGGGTATTCTTACTTCAGAATAAGTCTCTTGTAGGCCTTAAAGCCAATACAGATTTCAGGGGATCATTGGTGCTAAATTGCATTGAATATTCTTTAAGGGAATCTGTCAGTAGTTTTGACCATGCTAAACTGCTGACAGCACTCAGTGGGGGATGGGAGGAGCAGTACAGACATACATTTTGTAAAGCTTTTATTGTCAGGAGTAGTGTGAATATGACGTTTTATTCTGCCAGGTTCTGCTCCTTAAAGGGGTTTTCCCGTCTCATACAATGGGGACATATCGCTAGAATATGCCCCCATTATCTAATACGTGCTGGGACCTGCATCTACAATGAGAAAGGAGTCAGGAAATTAACGGACGGCGCACTGCGCATGCGCAGCCACCCTCCATTCATTTCTATGGGGCCTCCGAAAATAGCTGAGCGCTGACTCGGCTATTGCCGTCTGCCCAATAGAAATGAATGGGAGCATGGGCCGCGCATGCGCTCCTCCAGCCACAGCACTCCCCGATTCGTTCTCGTTGTAGGTGCGGGTCCCAGTGGTGGGACCCGCACATATCAGACAATGGGGGCATATCCTTGCGATATGCCCCCATTGTCTGAGATGGGAATACCCCTTTAAGGGCTGGGGGGGGCAGAACTTCACTGTGAAATACTCTCTGTATTGAGCAGCTGCAGAGTCCTCCCCTCTACTCTGAGTGACAGCTGTAGTGGTCTTCTAAGTGGATGCTACAAATGGGAGGGGCTGGGAAGCAGCTTAATGCAGAGTCCTACACAGTAAAGCTTTGCCTCCAGTGCACTTAATCGGCAAAACCTGGCAGAATAAAAGTTATTATTCATACTACTCCTGATCATAAAGGTTCCACAAAAAGTATGTTTTTCCTGCTCTCCCCAACCCCTACCTAGTTCTGTCAGTAGTTTAGTATGGTCAAAACTGCTGACAGACTAAGGTCCTCTGATCTCTCATTACATGACTGTTTTAGTAAAGCGCACTTTACACTAAGAATACAAACACAATCTTGATATTAGACTAATTTACTGTTATGGTGCATAGATCTTAATAAATTTGGAGTATCGTAAATCCTGCACCAGATATACGCTAAAATTCTGTCTGTGCCAAAAATTTGTCCGTGCACCAGAGTTTCATCTGTATGCCAAAAATATGTCCATGAGGCAAAAAATGTGTGTGTGCTCCAATAAAGTTGTTTAGTCTAAGATAGGCCACCTATAGGTTGGATTAGTTTTACTGCCGAATTTCGCCTTTTTTTGCAAATTTTTGGCACATGTTTCACATTTAGGCCACACCCTCTTTCCAATTAAACCATACCTGCTTTCTGTGAAGCCACACCCCCTTTGTCAAGTAAGGCATAAAAAGCTAAGAAAAGTTTGTAAAATAGATGGCAAATGTGGTGCAAAGCCGGCATATCAATTTTTTTGGGTGCAAAATGCACTAAAACACTTTTCAGTAGTAAATCTGCTGTATTTTCCCCCAAGTATTATGGAGCATTAGAAGCCTGTGTTGTGCCATTTTTCTGTTATTCCTCCTTGGGGTATGGTAGCATTTAACAGCTCCAGGTGGAGGCCCTTTAAATAGTTCCAAAAGTAATCCTGTTTAGGTCAACATTAGTGCTTATCTCTACTGCTGATAAATAACATTGGCTTTTGGAAGGTATTAAAAGATGGCATTGGCTACCTATGACTGACTGAAGACTGCAACCCCTACTGGGAATGTATTGTCTCCCAGTGATTAAATGGCACTATCATGTGTCTCCTGCTGGGTAACAAGACAAGATGATTTATAATATCTAAACCAACAGATCATTAAAGGAATGAACGAACAATAGAAAGTTTGTCTCACTAGTCATATGTACAAAGATTATAGAATAGTTTTTTATTTTTTTGTTTGGTGTGTATTCACAGTCATCTTTCGCTTTATAAGACGCACCTGATGATAAGATGAACCAGGTTTTATATATTTTTTTCATTAGACATTAGATTAGACCCCCATATCAGACCTCAGATCAGACCCTCATATCAGACCTCAGATAAAACCTCCATATCAGATCCTAAGATAAGACCCCCATATCAGATCCTCAAAACAGATCCCCATATCTGATCCTCAAATCAGACCCTTATATCAGACCTCCATGCAGACTCCCATCAGACCCCTATATCAGACACACACATAATGGAAGCGCTTATTAGTATTCACTTTATAAGACAGACTTCTATTTTCCTTCACTTTTGGGGGGAAAAAGTGTGATAATTGTCTTATAATATGATAATTGTCCTATAAGAGGATAATGTTCTTCTTAAAGGTGGTCTTATTTAGATGCGTCAAGCGAGCAGACAATAATCTGCAATAATTGCCATTGCTCATTTTCATGCAGATTCATTGTTTTTGGGCTCAATCTGCTTCCCAGAAATTATGTTTTAAAGGGTTTCTGTCATGAGAAATAACGTAATGTAGCTGCCTGACATTAGCGATATAAAGCATAACAGTATGCTTTATAACTCCCTGCCTGCCGCCGTTCTCCTAAAATAAAGACTTTTAAAATATGCTAATGAGCCTCTAGGTGCTACTAGGGTATTGCTTCAGCACCTAGAGGCTCGGTCTACGCACCCTTTGGCACGCCCAGGTCCAGTTGATTGACTTTCGAGTTCTCCTCAGTGTCCCGTAAAGGGTGCATAGACCGAGCCTCTAGGTGCTGAAGCAATGCCCTAATACAGGGGTGGCAAACCTTACGTACACAAAGAGCCAAAAAAAAACAACATATGACTACCAGGAGCCACAAGCTATACAATTACACACGAGTCACCGTATTTTTTGCCCTGCAAGATGCACCTAGGTTTTCACAAAGAAAAATACGATAAAATAAATATTTTTCATCCGATCTGAGCAAAGAAAAAAGCAAAAAATTTTTTTTTCATCAGACCTCAGATCAGACTCCTAAATCAGATCCCCAATCCTAATCTGACCTACAATAAGATCCCCAAACCTCATCAGACCTCCAAATCAGACCCCCAATGCTCGGATCAGGCAACACAAATCAGACTCCCAGTGTCAGACCCTCAGTGCTCAGATCTCCCCCCTTCTCAGATCTGACCCCTCATGATCAGACCTGACCAACCCATGCTCAAACAAGACCCCCATTATCAGATCTGCCCCCCATGCTCAAATCTGAACCTTCATGCTCCGATCATCCCACTCATGCTCAGATCAGACCCCCATTGTCCAGATCAGGACCCCCCCCCCCCATGCTCAGATCAGAACCTCCCATGCTAAGATCAGACCCCCATGCTCAGTTCTATAATTTAAAAAATATATCTTCCCTCCTGGTCAGGCACTAGGCTCCTGCTACTCTGCAGGTCTGACACGCTCTCCACTGGGACCTGATGAGCACAACGTCAGGCCACAGTGCGTCTCCACATACTACGTTCTCACACTGTGTGCATCAGGACGTAGTGAAGAGTAAGCTGGAACTGCAAAGTAGTAACAGTGCCCAATCAGGAAAAGAGATCTGAGCATGGGGTGGAGAGTGAGCCGGCCTGACTGCTTCCTGGCTTCACATCTAGAGCCTCACTTGAAGAAGCAAAGAGCCCCATGTGGCTCAAGAGCCACTGGTTGGCTACCCCTGCCCTAATAGCACCTAGAGGCTCATTAGCATATTATAAAAGTCTTTATTTTAAGAGAACGGCGGCAGGCAGGGAGTTATAAAGAACACTGTTATGTACTGCTGACATTAGCACATTGCTAATGTCAGGCAGCTACATTACGTTATTTCTCATGACAGAAACCCTTAAGGGTCCATTCACACGTCCGTTGTTTCTTTCCTGATCTGTTCCGTTTTTTGCGGAACAGATCTGGACCAGATCTGGACCCATTCATTTTCAATGGGTCCTGAAAAAAATCGGACAGCACAATGTCTGATTTTTATTCAGGACCCATTGAAAATGAATGGGTACAGATCTGGTCCAGATCTGTTCCGCAAAAAACGGAACAGATCAGGAAAGAAACAACGGATGTGTGAATGGACCCTTATTGTGCTGCATGAAAGATCATTTCACCTGATGAACAAGCATTTTGCTTGTTTATAGGTTGATCGGCGGCACATTTACACGGGCAGATTATCAAGAATGAGCATTCATAATAACAGTTCTCCCCAATAATCTGCCCAACAAACTGTCCATGTAAATCCACTTTAGGAATTGTTGCTCGACAACTAGCAGATTGTTACGTGTCCCCCCTGCTTTGACAACCATCAATCAGTTGTTGGGAAACCTGACAATGTTTTTTGTTTCCCTACAGTGCCACCACAGGACATAATAAGTATTAGGCTGGGTTCACATCTGTGGAGGAACAGACTGACGGAATTTACCATATCCGACACAGCCGGATACCACCGTGCACCGTCGGATCCCCATTCACTGCAATAGGATCCGGCGGCGATCCGGCCGCTTACCGGCGTATTTGCTGGTTACGGCCCTACAAATTTTTTTTGTCCAACTGAGGGCCGGTATGTATGCCAGATACAGTGAATTCCAGCAGTCTGTTCCCCCGACGGAACAGACTGCTGGAATTAAAGACGCAGATGTGAACCCAGCCTTACATAATGCTCATATTTAACAATGAAGGCCTGTAAAATACAGGGCAGGACAAGTCCTTGAGAGCAAGAGATTCTCTTTATAAATGTTTTCTGTTCTGGCCAAAAGATAAAGATCCTTAACAGAAGGCCAACCCTCCTACCCCCAATGACTATGCATTCCCTAATAGCACATATGAAAAAGTTTTTTTCTAAAGTTGACAATCCCTTTCAAGAATAACATTTAATTTGTAATAACTGTGGTAAAAAAAAAAAAAAAAAAGTTTACATTTTACCTCCAAGCTGGCAGTTTTTTTTTGTCCTGACATGAAAATTTCTGCTACAACATTTGAGGAATATCCAAAAACTTGTAAATCAAAAAGGGGAATTAAAACTGTCTATTTTTAAAGTTCCTTAGCCACAATCCAAATTCTGTACTAGAGCACACCCAATTATGACAGTTATAGTTGTGTTCTGAGACACCCAAATCACCAAGACCTGGATGTACCTACAATACATCCCCATCACTATTATGGTAGAAACAGCACAGTTTGGAGAAATACTCCCGTACCTCGATTAGGATTATGAGACGTCAGATCCATTCCATTCCAAAGGGAATGTTGCATCAGAAAATGATCTATTGTTTAAATCATGTTTATGTTTAACATATTTTTTTTTATCCCTAATCAACAATATAGCATATCTTACAAAATCAAAATTAAAATCTTTTGTAAATGTCACATGGGTTAAGCCATGTTAATAACATTATTTTCGCACATGAAATACAATTACAGACTCAATTTTTATGACACCATGAACTACAGGAGCTGGAAACAAGGCTCTTATGAGTCTAGATCACCTAAGCAACCAATATAGAGATAAAGATAAAGCTGGAGGTAGTGGGAGTAAAAATTATATAACATAATCATTAAGAACAGTTAGGCTAGTGCCTGTAATAAGGTAAACGGACATTAGAATGATGGACTTGGGACTGGACATTGGAATGGTCAATCTTTTAACCTCAATCTGTCATAAATTGATGTGCATCAGTTCCTTCAGCAAATACCAGCCAGGGCGACCAGATCTTAGTGTATTTGACAGTTGAAGTATATGTGTACAATCCCAATTCTTCCAACCTTGCTATTTGGCCCACCTTCCACAGCCAGTGAGATAAGGGGGTGCTTGTGTCCGTTTTCAGTACAATGGTATCATACTTTTAGCAGCTAGTAACATATGTCTCCATAATAAGTTGTTATAGGTAGTCGGGGAGGCAGGCAGTAAGTTCAGAAATAGCATGGTACTGTAGGTGTGATAGCTGGGGCTCCCGGACCTACCTTGTTAAGCACAACTCCTATTCTACTCCAGAAGGGTTTAATCAGGGAACAGTCCCACCATAAGTGTAGGTAAGTTCCAAGGCCTGAGAGACATCTCCAGCAGGATGTGGGGATAAGGGGGTTCATGGCATGTAGAGCTGCCAGGGTTTTATACCACCTACTACCTTATAGGAGGTCTCCTGCATGGTAATACACCTAGATGGGCCACATTCATTCTTATATACCTTTATGGTATCCTCCTCGTAGAAATCAGCTTCGGGGAGGGGGATCTCTGAGCAGCTTACTTTTCAAACCAGTAATGGTCCCTTTGTAACATGCCTGCAATTGGTAAGTTCTTGTAGTTGAATAGAAGCTGAGAGCAGGTAAAGTGGTCTAACTTAAAGCATGAGCACTTAGATTGGTAGGTCCGGGAAAGTTCCGTCTTCCAAAATGTCACATAATCTATAACCGTTGAGTATTCTCTGCCTGCCAGTCCAAAGGTTGTTAAATGAGTCATTCAGGCCCAAAAGATCTCCTAAACCCAGTAGAGGAGAAGGGTGATCCCATAGTTTGGGTGTTAGTTGGGAATGCGCCAAAACAGAAAGAGGAGCCTTTGTCAGAGTAGGGGTTCTGGTGGGAGGATGTCTCCCTGACCTGACCCATATTAGAGCTTGGGTGAGTGAGTATCCCACAATTTCCTCCTCAATCCGAACATATAGTTTAAGTCCAAAATCCTTGTCAGTTGAACCGATCTATATAGGCTTTCAATGTCAGGGAAAACAATTCCTCCCAGATGTCTAGGTTTAATCATGGTGGGGTGGGCTACTCTGCACATTCCATTTCCCCACGTGTACTTTAGGAAAGTTTTACGGATTCGAGCAAAAAAGGAACGGGGTAGGAATATGGGAAGGGTCTTAAATAAATATAGTAATTTCGGCATTATCATCATCTTTAGGAGATTTACCCGACCTAGCCATGAGATATAAGGGATTTTCCAAGAAGCTATTATACTTTCTATTTGTCAAAGCAATGGGACATAGTTTAGAGACAACCAGTTATCAGGATTGGGGGACAGCTGTAGGCCCAAGTATTTTATAAAATTGGGTGACCACGCGAAACTGGCATTGGATTTAGCCTTTTGGATTATTTTCTGAGGGCAGGAGATATTCATGGCTGTCGGATTAATCTTAAAGTTCGATAGGCATTGAAAATCGTCAAATAGCTCTGATAACAGGGGTAAGAATACATCTGGGTTGGAAGTTATAATGAGTAAGTCATCCGCATACGGTATGCCGCTGTCATATGACATTGTCCCCCAACCCTCACCCCCCTAATGTCTGGGTGTTGTCTGACGCTTTGTATAAGTGTCTCCATGGTGAGAACAAATAGAAGGGGCGAGAGTGGGCATCCCTGTTATGTTCCGTTTGTGATCCAGAAGTTAGAGGATAGGGTGCCGCAAAGATGGCAGTTATAATGGTCTCTGGTAGGCCAAATTTCTCTAGAGCCATCCGCATGTATAGCCCATCTATTCTATCAAACGCTTTTTGGGCGTCAGTGAATAAAAGTGTGATGGGGACCTTTTTAGCCTTTGCGTATTGTATTAAGTGCTATATCCACAAGGTGTTATCTTTCCCTTCTCTACCTTTTATAAATCCTACTTGTTCTTGGTTGACCAAGGAGGAGAGTAGATGTTTCAGCCTATTGGCAAGCATCTTAGCATACAATTTGACATCAATGTTCACTAATGATATAGGTTGATAGCTACTACATAATTTGGCATCCTTTCCCTCCTTGGGCAGAACGGAAAAATGTGCTTCTAAAGACTGTGCAGGGAAGTCTGTACAACTAGCTGCTGAAGTAAAAGCTGATAGTAGGTGTGGTAGTAAAGTATCCGAGAATGTCTTGTAGTAGTTTACAGGAAGTCCGTCTGGACCTGGACTCTTCCTAGAAGGGGTCTCCTGTAAGGCCAGCTGGAGGTCCTGCATGGAGAAAGGGGCCAAAAGTCGAGTTTTCTGTTGGGTGGACAAGGAGGGTATCTGTAGAGAGTGTAGAAACTTCTTAATTCTCTCTTGTCTGTCGGCTGTGGTCTGTGGTGTGTCTTCAATCCTCAGGTTGAATAGGAAGGAGTAAAAGTTTTCAAATTATGCAACTATATCATTTGTTTCGGTGGTTAACCCTCCCGAGGGCAGTTGGATCTCCTTTATGTACATTTGGGCTTGTCTGCGTTTTGCCTTTAGAGCCTCTATTACCATGTATGTATATTTTATGGAGAGCGTGCAAATACGCTATGGATGCTTTATGATTCAGTAGCTGATTAAGTTTTTCTCTATGTGTCGTGAGTTCAGCTAAAACTGCTATTCAGTCTTCTGTGGTAGGCAGACGTTTCCGAGGATGGCAGCTTTTAGCCATTTTCCAGGGTATCACTTCTGGCAATTTGGGAAGATCTACAAAGTCCGTGATCTGTAGCCAGGACGGGATCTCTGATGGCGCCAACCCAATGGCTTCACAAAAGGGATCAGGTCATCAGGTCTTCGGATGAATCTGGTAGATCCCTGTAAGGAAAATGATAGACCAAAGGAGAACAGCCACCTATATGAAATTCCTTTCGTACGGAGTGCATCAGTAACTGGTTTCAGTTGTCTGACCTTGTTAAGTGTAACTGGAGAGAGGTCTTGAAAGAATGAGAGCCGAGACCCTTCATATGAAATTTCCTTTGTGTCTCTGGCTGCTTTTAATATTGTGTCCCTGTGTTGGGAGTTAAGGACTTTGCATATAATGTCCCTAGGAGGCTCTCCCTTTTTAGGTTTAGCCCTCAGTGCTCTATGTGCTATTTCCAGGACCAAGTCTGCAACAACCTCATGGTTCCACAATGGTCTCAAAATTGAGTATGTAATATCCATCACTTAAGAATCAGCTGGGGCTTCTGGTACACCTTTGATCGTCAGATTGTTCCACCGACCTCTGTTATCTTGATCTTCAGTGTAGGCTAACAGATTGTTCATAAGTGCCTGACATGTTTGAAGAGCATCTGTTGTTGCATCCCCGAATGCTATTAAGAGAGGCTTGATTTTCTTCTAGTCTTTCTACCCTGCCTTCTGTGTCTCTTACATCTTGTTTGATATCAGAGATGTCAGCTAATACAGGTTGTAGAGCTGTCTATATTATTCTCTGTAAAGCCTTTTGTGTAGTGACCAATTGGGAGTCTTTGGCTGGAGGTCTTTCTCTACAAACACTTTCAGCATCAGACGATTCCATAAGATCTTGGGAGGCAGAAGCTGATGCAGTTAATTGGTGACAGGGTTTAGGGTGGCAGAGAGTTTGCACAAACGTTTCTCCATATCATGCTGCGTTTTCTTCTGTTTTGGAGTAGTGGCGATCTCTGGTTTCCCAACCTTGACCATTTTTAAACACACTATAAATGTCCAGTATTGCATATTAAAAGGGGTACACCACTCTCTCACTGTGAAGTGAGGTTACATTTAGGGATCCTCACGAACAGGCAAGGTAGAAAAATCATATGTCCTGTGGGGTTTCAGACGAGGCTGAGGCAGACTGTAGAAAACTGCAGTTATGAAAAATTGGAGAGAGACTCCCAAACAAGCATGCAAGACAGTCTGTGAGGACAGGGGTAGTGGTAGACCGACCAGAGTTCAGTCTGCAAAAATTGGAGGTCTGTACACTCCTAGCAGAAACAAGTGCTGCGTATCGCTGTCTGAGGTGGCAGAAGAGGGGTTTTGTATTCCTGGTTGGGCTTCAGGCCTGTGAGAGCTAAGATGGCACCCTTTCCTGCAATAAGTGCCATCCGGGCAGAGAATGGATGTGGCTCCGGCTCCTTCGTCAAGCCAATACACATGCGATAGGCCGTGTTGGGCAGGAAGGTACGGTATGAGAAAGGGCTCACCAGAGACGCAGAGGGCGTCACACCTCCGAACAAAGCTGTCGTCACTCAAGTCCCAGGCTTCGCTGTGATCCGACCGCCAGTAGGCCGCGGCTGGCAATTGCGTCGTGTGACAGTGCAGGCGGTCCAAACAGGTTCTCCAAGATCTATAGAAGACGTAATGAGGCAAATTGTATTAAAAAATTCCTCTGGATTGGGGAAAAACTGTGAGGTTCTGCAGAGCTCTCTTTACATACGGCGGTTCTCCTCCAGAGCCAGGCCACGCCTCCTGTATAACATATTTTTAAATATTTTTTTATGTTATTTTTAATTTTCCATGTCAATATCTATACTTAAACAAAAACCATAAAATCCTGCAGTTTTTGCACTGGCCACTAAGCCTATTAATAGATGCCACTTCTTGGTCTGTACAGATCATGTGCCTGCAGTTATCTGCTTACCTGTCATTGCAATCCTGCCTGCAATGATATCACCTCTGCGTATAGATATGGCAGGATAGGTGATTGTCACATCTTATCTATTCCTTCCTTGTACAATGACCTCTGCACAGGTCAGAGAGCATGCTTAGAACTCTCTCATAGAAGTCAATGAAGTCCTTTCCTGACCATTGTCTCTATGGACCGTGTGGCTGCCGTAAAGCAATTTTCTTAATGCTTTCTAAAGAACAGCTCAGGTAAGATGGCCGTCCCCATAATCATGTTCAGGAAATAGAATAAATAAATCTGCAAACAGAAAATAAAAACAGATTATATAAAAGGAAATGTGTCGCTATCTTGTTTAAACTGGCAGATAAACTAAGGGGCCTTAGGCTGGGCCGCCGCTTTTTTTACGGCGCCCCATTCTAAGCGCTGCACAGGTCCCACGTGCAGCGAGGAGCGGGGACCCAGCTTTCGCATGAGAGCCGCGGCCCTGCTGTAACAGCCCGACCGGCAGGAGTGCTGATCCGGGCTGATTAACACTTTACATTTGTTCTATTCTATCTATTAAAACAATATAGGATCCTAGCATGATGAATTATTATTATTTACTATTAAAGCGCCATTCATTCCATGGCGCTGTACATATGATAGGGTGTGCACACACATAATACAGACAATTGCACTAAGCATGAACAAGACGAGTTACAGACTAGTACAGAATGTGCAACATATCATATAATTAAGTCCCCTTTAAATGAACCAGTGATTGGGGCAATTACAGAGAAGGAGTGGTCCTATGAACGCTTCTTCCCAGTAAGTGCACTGTGTAAAGTTGCCTCGGATCACTTCATGAAAGAGCTCTGTCAGGGTTTCCCCGGCCGCCAGGAGCAGGCTGGAAACTTTAAGTGGCCCTGGAAAAAATACTAAAAGTGGCCACATTTTGTAGTCTGGTCCAAATTGATGGAAGGCAGGGCTAGCAATACCATATTGTGGCACATTATACTATCCCTACAGAGCCAAATACCACTGTGCATAACCAAATTACTGCTAGCAGCACAAAATACATCTCCAAAAACTTCCACTGGCTGGACGTGAGGAGGGCTTGGGCGGCCCCCTGGGCATTGGCCCACCTGGAAATTTCCCTGTAAGGTCTATGGCCAATCCGCCCCGCCTCTGTGCGGCAGCAGTGTCCGGTTTGCCAGAAAAACCTGATCAGCTGAGTGGTCCGCTCTGACATGGGAGCCCCATGCAATGATGGGGGGGGGCACCATTTTTTGGCTTCTGGAGATTTGTATTGTATTGATCTCCTGGTTTCTGACTTGGTGTATTGGTTTACTCATTTGCCTCTGGCAATTTTTGTACTTCATTGTCCGACTGGCTTTTGACCCTTTACTGTACGACTACTCTCTTAGCGTTTGTCTGTTTGCTGTTCCCTGTTTGTGTGTCGCCCTCACATGTATTTCAGCGTAGGGACTGCTGCTTAGTTGTGCGGGTAACTGCCTAGGGTGACCGAACAATTAGGTAGGGATAGTGGATCCGGGAAGTTTTATGGCTGCACTATCCCTGTTTAAGTTTGACGGTAGTCGCCTCAATCCTGTCAAGGTCATTCAGCAAGTGAAAGCATCGCTAATGCAGACACCTACATTATCATTTCTGGGCAGGAGATCACGCTGTGTAAACAGGTATCTGCAACCCAAATACATCTCCATGGGGACAAGCAATGTAAACTCAGCACTCATCTCCTCTGACAAGCAGGCAATTATCAGGAATCAATGGTCCATTCCCGACAATTGCTTCTGAGTTGGACCATTTAAAGGGGCATTTAGAGTTTCCTTTTCTCAAGTCAATACTTTGAATTGCTGCCCCAGCCCTGTACCTTAATATCTTTGTCAAGGCAGATAGTCTTGCTGTACTTTTTGCAGACTGGTTGAGCCACTGGCCATGTGCTAACGGACTGACAATCTTAGATAATACTCCAATTTTCACACCATTTAACTAGATTTTGCTCTCTGTGTAAATGATAAAATATTCATCTGTTTTAGACTTTATATACTGTTTTCTGTAAGGCTCATCCTCTTTATGCATCCTCCTCTGTACACATGTGTGTATTCATTTAAATAATTGATATCAGCGGCTCGGCAGGTTTGACGTGTCTTTGAATTATTGCAAACTCTATAAACGACCCCGAGCCGTTTTAAGAAATGACTTATACTAATTATTTTGGTTTTGCAGTGCTGGTGCCTTCCCCCGCTTAGATGGGATGCTTTGTGTCTCAGCATGGTGGTGCCAAACACAACTGCGTATAAATGGCTTTTATGATTCCTTTATAAATTGTGTTTGTGGAACACGGAGAGATAGTTCTCAGAAATGATAAATTACTTCATCTGTCTCAAGAAGTTCTGACACACGGCACCCAGGGGGCTTCTTATTGTTCAGTAATTATTTGTGAGGACTTGTCTTGCCTAGAATTCCAGCTATAAATACGATTTTCTGTAGATTCTCGCAGGTTGCAGGTTTTACGTGTTGTAACGGGATTAGCTCACGGGATCACCGTCTCCTGGGATAGACAGGCACTGTAGGCACACAAAACACAGTCCAAGCAAGTATGGTGCAACTGACCGCAGCCAGTTTTATTTGGCTTTTGTCGGCAAAAATATTAAACAAAACAGTGCAACATAAAAGAAATACCTGGCCGCTATGTCTATACATACAGCAGTTCCTAACTACAGGAAACTGAGCCTTATGTCCAGCAACATAAACCAAAACACACGGTTGCTTTGTACTCACATCAGAGCTTTTCCCAGGAGCAGATACATCAGCTAGTGAGCTGTCTGCCCCTTTTATAGTCCACCCAGGTGCTCAAGTGATTAACCACATTCACCATGAATACCTGGAATGGCTAATTGGAGCAAGGACCACCCAACTCTCCCTGCTCCAAGCAGCCAGGCCCCTCTAACCAGGTTTTTGATAAAACCTTACACACACAGAAAACCTAGTTTTTCTTACTGCCTCAATTCCCTGGCTAGAACGTATAAGACAGGAACCTAGGTGAAATGTAGACAACTTCTACTACTTTCCCCCTGGTCCTGTCACATATCCTCCCCCCCCTGTTTTGACCTTGGGGTAGGAACACACTGTGCTCTTAAACAGGACACCCTGGACAGGGCATCGGCATTTCCAAGCTGACGCCCGGGTCTATGTTCCACTGTAAAACTATAATCTTGTAAAGATATAAACCATCGGGTCACCCGCCTGTTTTTCTCACGGTTTTGGCACATCCATTTGAGGGGGTATGGTCAGTTACTAGTTTGAATGTTCTCCCTACCAAATAATACCTGAACACTCCTTTTCTACAATGGAGAATTTCTTCTCATGCTCATTCAACTTTTTACTCAGGTAAACTACAGGATTCTGTTCACCGGCCCTCGTTTGCCACAACACGGCCCTTCCCAAATCTAAAGCATCTGTTTGCACAGTGAACTCTTTTTAAAAATCTAGTGTAACTAACACTGGCTGGGCACATAGAGACTGCTTAAGGTTCTGAAAAGCTTATTCCGCCTCCGTGGACCACTTGACCATGGTTGAATCCTTCCCTTTTGTAAGGTCTGTTAAAGGGCTAGCAATGCTGGCAACATTTTCAATAAAATGCCTATTGAAAAACCCAGTTAAACCCAGGAATGCTCTGATTTGTTTTTTGTTCAAAGGCCTTAACCAGCTCTGAATGGCTTCAACTTAGTTTATTTGAGGCTTTATAACCCCTCGTCCAATCGTCTACCCCAAGCACTTTGCCTCTTCTTGCCCAATGGCACATTTCTTTGTATTGCTGTCAAACCCCCTAATAGAATTCAGGACGGCTTGCACCGTGGGTAGATGACTTTCCCAATCCGGGCTATAGATTATTACATCATCCAAATAGGGAGCTGCATATTTACGATGTGGTCTTAAAATGTTGTCCATGCAAACTAAAGGGAAGGACTACATATTGAAAATGGCCATCCAGGACACTGAAAGCTATTTTTGCCAGTAACCTTTTGTAAGGTCTAATGTGGTAAAAGGCCTGGCATTACCAAGCCTATCAATCAGCTCATCCACTCGAGGCATTGGATAAGCATCAAACTTGGAGACAGAATTCAGTTTTCTTAAGTCATTACAGAAACTTATGGTGCCATCAGGTTTGGGAATTAAGACTATAGGACTAGACCAGTCACTGTGGGACTCCTCTATAACCCCCAACTGAAGCATTGTTTGTATTTCTTGGGAAATGGCTTTCCGTCTAGCCTCAGGTATTCTATAAGGATTTTGGTTTACTCTGACCCCTGGTTCGGTTATGATATCATGATTGGTTACATCAGTTCGACCAGGTAGCTCAGAAAAGACTTCTTTATTTTTCTGTACAAATTCCTTTGTCTCTTGGGTTTGAGATCCTGACAAGGTGTCTTTAATCTTTACCTCTGGTATCTTAGGGCAACATCCCTTTGTGCAACTACTGTTAGCTGCGAACAACACCTCTCCGTCCTTCCATGGTTTGATTAGGTTCACGTGATAGATTTGGTAGGGCTTACGTCTACCTGGTTGATGAACCCGGTAATTTACCTCTCTGACCTTTGACAATTTCATAAGGCCCTTTCCATTTGGCCAAAACTTTACTTTCTACTATGGGAACAAGGACTAGTACCCTATCCCCAGGGTTAAAGTTTCTTACTTTAGCAGACCTGTTGTAAACCAGGACTGACTCCCCTGGGCCTGCAGCAAGTGTTATTTTACAATGGGCATTACTTTTTCAATCCTTTCCTGCATTTGGGCAATGTGTTCAATCACACTTTTGTAGGATGTAGCCTCACTCTCCCAGGTCTCTTTGGCAGCACCAAAAATACCCCGAGGGTGTTGACCATACACTAGCTCGAAGGGAGAAAATCCGGTAGAAGCTTGAGGCACCTCCCGTACAGCATACATCAGATACGGTAAAAGACAATCCCAGTATTTCCCATCCTGTGGAACCACTTTTCTGAGCATCCCTTTTAAAGTTTTATTAAACCTCTCAACTAGCCCATCCGTTTGGGGATGATAAACTGAGGTCCGCAAGTGAGTTATTTTTAATAGTTTACGCAACTCCTTTGTAACCTTTGACATAAAGGGTGTTCCCTGGTCAGTGAGTACTTCTTTAGGTATGCCCACTCGGGTAAGCATTTGAAACAACCCCTTTGCTATACCCTTTGCCGAGGTTTTCCTCAGAGGTATTGCTTCAGGATAGCGGGTAACATAATCAAGGACAACCAAAATGTATTGGTGACCTCGGGCAGACTTAACAAGAGGTCCCATCAAATCCATTGCAATCCTCTCAAAGGGAGTTTCAATAATTGGGAGTGGCACTAATGGACTCCTAAAGGTCGCCACAGGGTTGCGCAACTGACAATCGGGGAGGAATCACAGTATTCTTTTATCTCTCTATGTACCCCAGGCCAGTAAAACCGCTGCAAAATACGGTCTTTGGTTTATTCATAAGCCAAGTGCCCCCCTAGTAAATGTGAATGGGCTAGCTCCATCACCTTCTGGCGATGCGAATTTGGGACCACAAGTTGCTCCACAACTTGTCCATTTTGCTCATCGACTCTATACAAGAGTTCATTTTCTAATAAAAAAATGGGGAAATATTTTCTCTACCCCAGGTTCTTGAGACATCCCATTGACTACTTTCACACTTTGCTGTGCATGGGTTAATGTAGTCCCTGAGTTGAGCTGTCCCAAAGT
Organism: Bufo gargarizans; assembly: GCF_014858855.1. Lineage (NCBI taxonomy): Eukaryota > Metazoa > Chordata > Amphibia > Anura > Bufonidae > Bufo > Bufo gargarizans. Next base: position 499,659,267 of record NC_058083.1, on the reverse strand, counting down.
TATCACTGGAGACTGGCAAGTCAGGGAGACCAATTTCAGGGACATCTCCAATATCACCTGCAAGCACGGCTAAGGGAAAACTCTCGGTTTCACTCAGGATTACCCCTACCGCTTGCACATTTTCCGGTTCAGCCAGAGGGATAAGTTCTACAGCAGTTACACTTAACCACTATTCACACATATGCCACATTTGCCAAAACAGAGGAAAATCACACCCCACAATGACAAGATGCATCAGACTGTTTATAACCCCCACTTCATGGGATACTTTTCTGCATGGGGTTTCAAAAGACACTATAGCAGTGGGGTACTCTTTTGTATCCCCATGTATGCAGATGACCCCCATCTGTCTTTTTTGCAGCTTTCTAGTGTCCACCAAGCTGCCATGCACAAGAGTCACTAGACTACCCGGGTCCAACAGAGCTTTAATGAGTGTCCTTCAACCACCAAGCTTCAAGTTTGTCGCTCTGTATCTGGTGTAGGCAAGGCAGAGTAGGCGGATCACGCAAACAATGATTTTCTCTGCCCACCGTCACACTCCATAGGCTCATCAACCAGAGGACAGTTGGTAGCCACGTGGCCCAGTCCTTGACACCACCACCACACAATGTTTTTGACAGCCCAAGGCTGTTTAGGGCTAACTGGCTTTAGGGGCCTGGCTAGGTCTGTCTCAGTTCCTAATTTACGACCCTCCCTCGCCCCCTTTAGATTAGGAACAGTCTTACCGCGATCAGTAGTCTTCTGGCTCCTTGGGGCCGGCCGAGTAGGAGAGAAGTCTTGGAGATACTCCTTGGTGTTCAGATACCGCTCCACTAGGGAGACGATCCAATCCGCATCTCTGGGGACTGCTTGTCGCACACAGCACTGTATCTAAAGTGGTAGAGCACAAACAAATCGGTCCAGGACCACTCTTTCAACCACCTGAGCGGCTGTAGAGACCTCAGGCTGCAGCCACTTTTTAGCCAGGTGGAAAAGGTGGTTGTGACCTCGCTGGTTTAATCCAGCGAGGTCACATTGAAAAATCCAGTTTTGCACCCGCTGGGCTCTGACCGCAGATGTTACCCCTAGTCGAGCAAGGATTTCTGCTTTCAGTTTGTGGTATTGTCGGGCATCCTGCTCACTTAAATGAAATTAGGCTTTCTGCGGCTTCCACTGAGGAATAGAGCAAGGGTGTCTGCCCACTGTTCTGCTGGGAGTTTCTCTCTTTCAGGGGTTCTTTCAAAAATGATGAGGTATGTCTGTCTCCACATCATCCTCTATGGTCATTTTTTGAAGGGAAGCTTGCACTCTCCTACCCGCAGGGATGGATTCCTCCCGGACTTGGGGCCTTCCAGCCAGCATCTTTATCTGCTCCACCATACCTTTGTTAACCGATTGCTGTTCTCTGAACTCAGCTTGCATAGTCTCCATGAACAACCGACTGGTTTCTTGCTGGTTAGCATTCGCCTTTTGGAGCTGAATGTTAGCCTGGATCAGCTGTTTAACAACTTCCTCCATGTCTGCCGTATTTGGTTTTGCAAGAACAGTAGACCTAACCCAGGACATAAAACTTGCAGGATTTTTGTGCACACATCCTCCACCATATGTAACGGGATTAGCTCACGGGATCACCGTCTCCTGGGATAGACGGACGCTGTAGGCACACAAAACACAGTCCAGTCAAAGCAAGTATGGTGCAACTGACTGCAGTCAGTTTTATTTGCCTTTTGACGGCAAAAATATTAAACAAAACAGTACAACATAAAAGAAATACCTGGCCGTCAGCTAGTTGCTAATTTATTATAATTTTTTAATAGCATTCTTTATTTTCTTCATAATGTTTTTGCAATTGCTTGGGCCCAACTATAAAAAGTGCTGATTTTATTTCTTAATATTTAAGTGCAAACTTTGGCAGTATGTATTTTACTGAAATCTAGTTCAATATGTACCACATAAAAGGTTAGTATATAAAGTGCGAATGCTTGGACTGGGAGAAAATGTCTGTATGTGGGTAAGTAACTGGCTCAATGATAGAAAACAGAGGGTGGTTATTAACGGTCCACACTCAGATTGGGTCACTGTCACTAGTGGGGTACCTCAGGGGTCAGTATTGGGCCCTATTCTCTTCAATATATTTATTAATGATCTTGTAGAAGGCTTGCATAGTAAAGTATCAATTTTCGCAGATGACACTAAACTGTGTAAAGTAATTTACACTGATGAGGACTGTATACTGCTACAGAGGGATCTGGATAGATTGGAGGCTTGGGCAGATCAGTGGCAGATGAGGTTTAACACTGATAAATGTAAAGTTATGCACATGGGAAGGAAAAATGCAAGTCACCCGTACATACTAACTGGTAAAACACTGGGTGATACTGACATGGAAAAGGATCTAGGAATTTTAATAAACAGCAAACTAAGCTGCAAAAACCAGTGTCAGGCAGCTGCTGCCAAGGCCAATAAGATAATGGGTTGCATCAAAAGAGGCATAGATGCCCGTGATAAGAACATAGTCCTAACACTTTACAAATCGCTAGTCAGACCACACATGGAGTACTGTGTACAGTTCTGGGCTCCTGTGAACAAGGCAGACATAGCAGAGCTGGAGAGGGTACAGAGGAGGGCAACGAAAGTAATAACTAAAATGGGGCAACTACAGTACCCTGAAAGATTATCAAAATTAGGGTTATTCACTTTAGAAAAAAGACGACTGAGGGGAGATCTAATTAATATGTATAAATATATCAAGGGTCAGTACAGAGATCTATCCCGTCATCTATTATCCCTAGGACTGTGACGAGGGGACATCCTCTGCGTCTGGAGGAAAGAAGGTTTGTACACAAACATAGAAGAGGATTCTTTACGGTAAGAGCAGTGAGACTATGGAACTCTCTGCCTGAGGAGGTGGTGATGGTGAGTACAATAAAGGAATTCAAGAGGGGCCTAGATGCATTTCTGGAGCGTAAAAATATTACTGTCACGACCATGGTCATGGTTGTGACTCCTGGACCCGCATGCAGTTGCCTGCGGTCTGCTCTTTTTTTCAATCACAGGTGAGGGCTGAAGTATGTTGCCTCACGTGTGGTTGCCGCTGGCAACATGATAGTATTGGCAGTATAGCAGCATGAGCTTTCCAGTGTGTGTCTGTGTGGGTGTGGCTACTTGGGCTATTTAGCCTTTCTTGAGACCTGAAGCTGAGGGGTACTCCAGCCTTATAATATGCTGGAGTCATCCTCCTGGTCTCTTATACCATCTTCCAGTGAGGGCCACCCTTGTAGTCATAAATCATATGTCATGATGTAAATTTTATGTTTGTGTGGTGTCTATCCTCACTCCTTCCTGTGTGTTTATGTGTGTGTGCCGTGTCCTTTTATGTTTGGTGTGGACATCAGCATTTGAGCACGGGATCCAGTCAGTGTGTCTGTGGCAGGTAGGTGTGGAAGTGGTTTCACTCACCTGCCATATCCATAGGCTGTTGATGTTCCCCTTTCCTTGCAGCTTGGCCAGGTTAGACTCCTGTTTGTCCGTGTCTAGGAGGAACAGGTCGTCTTACCCTGCTCCTAGTCCAGGGATCTCTTGAGAGCTAGTAGGGACCCAAGGTTCCCGAGTATGAGCCCTCCTACCATCTGGGTTGGCTCATACAGTTAGGAGTCAGGGTCAGAGTTAGGGACGCTTTAGGAGGTGACCTGCTCCCTGATTCTGTTGTCTTGGCCTAGCAGCTTCCCTTATCCTTAACATCGCACGGATGAGGGTTTCCCCCACTCTCATCCGTGACAATTACAGGCTATAGCTACTAGAGAGGGGTCGTTGATCCAGGGAGTTAGTCTGATTGCCTGATTGGAGTCGGGAAGGAATTTTTTATTCCCCTAAAGTGGGGAAAATTGGCTTCTACCTCCCAGTTTTTTTTTTTTGCCTTCCTCTGGATCAACTTGCAGAATAACAGGCCGAACTGGATGGACAAATGTCTTTTTTCGGCCTTATGTACTATGTTCTGTACTATGTTAATATAATATGCAAAAAAAAAAGTACTTTGTCATGTATGAGTAAGTTAAAACTTTGTCAGAAAATAAATGATATTGTTTTAAAGCTATTTTCCAAACTTTTAGTTCATCAATATCTGATTGGTGGGGGTCCAACGAGCCCAGCTGTTTGAGAAGGATAGGAATGTTGCAGCCTTCTTGGAACTTACCCTAGGCCAGTGATGTTACGTTCATCAGTCTTGTGCCCTAAGAACTGAGTCAAGTGACTGGGGCTGAGCCAGGGGCATAGCTAAAAGCTCATGGGCCCTGGTGCAAGAGTTCAGCTTGGGCCCTGTCACTCAGTGCTTGTTGGCAAGGGGCAGGGGAGCACAAAGCCTTCCTGCTGCCTAAGGGAAACATTGAAAGGGCACCCCCTCATGCCAAATTCTTAACCTAACCCCTTCCCTCCAGCCAGAGATGTAAATTGACAAGTATGCACTTTCTATAATGCCAGTGTCTTATGTGGCACAAGGGTCTTTGGGCCCCCTTAGGCTCCTGGGCCCGGTAGCGACTGCTACCTCTGCACCCCCTATAGCTACGCCCCTGGGCTGAGCTATTGGCATAACTAGAAATGACTGGGCCCGACAGCAAATTTTTGGAGGGCCCCCTCAGCCCCCTCCTCCCGTGAAACCCCCACTCCTGTAGCTAGTCAAGGTCACTCTCTCAGGTGAGGATCAGCAGCGGCTCCATCCATTTCCTACAGTGTCACTGTATTTAAGGTCATTGTATAAAACTGAGAAATGCAATAAATGAACTGGGCACTCTCAAGGTATTGGAACCATACAGAAATGTATTTCTCTAAAAGACAATTGGTAAAACAACAAAAAAGAGGGATGGTGGCTCTCCTGGTGGCACTCTATACACTAATCAACAATGCATAGACTATAATTAATAACACTCTAAAAATACATAGATGCTAAAACTCATATGGCATAGTCATCAAGTGAAAGGCAGTTATAAATAATTAAATCGATAGATAATTCACATGTAATTCGCAAAAATAATAGATAAAAATATTCACAAAAAAATCGATTACAAATATGATGCACTGGATATTTGCTGGGAATGCAATAGCTCTGATTATTAGTGTAATCGATTTTTTTGTGAATATTTTTATCGATTATTTTTGCGAATTACATGTGAATTATCTATCGATTTAATTATTTATAACTGCCTTTCACTTGATGACTATGCCATATGAGTTTTAGCATCTATGTATTTTTAGAGTGTTATTAATTATAGTCTATGCATTGTTGATTAGTGTATAGAGTGCCACCAGGAGAGCCACCATCCCTCTTTTTTGTTGTTTTACCAATTGTCTTTTAGAGAAATAAATTTCTGTATGGTTCCAATACCTTGAGAGTGCCCAGTTCATTTATTGCATTTCTCAGTTCATTTTGAGTAGACAGGGTGAGTCCACTTCACTGAGTGCACCTAGGTTTGGCCTGTGTGGGATCCTGTGTGCCACATTTATACCATTAATTGTATAAAACTGTTGAGGGGCCCTGACAATAAAATCGTTTAGTCCTCCTAGATAAACCACTTATGAGTTCTGGCCCCAAAGCAGCTGCTTCCATTATAGCTACACCCCTGGGCTGAGCTGTGATACTAAGCCCCAAGCACCTCTATACAATGTAGGATGCTGTACTTTGTAAGCTGTGAGGAAGCAGTGGCACTTACGGGTGGTCTCCTCAAAGAGCAGATCAGTAAGGGTCCTGGGTGTCAGACCTCCGCTGATCAGAAACTGATGACCTATCCTGAGGAAAGGTCATCAGTATAAAAAAAATGAAAAACCACTTTAACTAAGTTAATTATCGCAAGATCCCCTGTAATGCTATGCAGCCAGCAAATCCTTCAGGTAGCCATCCCCTTGTGATGTCACAGCCCTAAAAAACCCTCATCCCGCGTGGTCTCTGCCATTGTGCTGTAAGTTGAGCATAGGGAGAGACGTGGCAAGTGCTCATGCGCTAGGAACAGTATTGCTGAAAATGATTAATAGAAGAATATTGAGGAGGGAGAGGGCAGGGAGACTTATGCTGCGTCAGTTTTATTTAATTATTCCTACATTTAACTATTCCTAGATCAGCTGTAAACTAAGATATGTAATTAAATACCAATAAGATGGAAGCTTTTATAATTCCAGTACCAGTGTGCCAAACTATACCATCCAGTCTGCACCCCTTAGGAGTGCCAGGTCTTAATGATGACTATCCTCATCTTTTGCTGGCTTTACTTCTTCCAAATCATCCTTCAAAGTCTCCATGTCCTAGAAAAGTCAGAAAGATGCAGAGAGGAGAAGCTGGATGTTCCTGATGACATATTCTTATCAATATTAGATGATGTGGAAAAGGAGGAAAAGCAGATGGCAGAAGAAGGGTTCCCACCTGTAGGGCAGGAGAGCGCTGGGGTTGGAGAAGTGGGTATGCCAGAGCTGATTGCAGGCCAGAACATATTGTGCCCCCACCTAACAAGCCAAACCCCATACCAGCAACAGTTCCTGTTTAAAGGTTCATTAAAGGTTCCACGTGGGCGTTAACAATGAAGACTAACTATACGGAGCGGCCTTAATTAGTGTTGATCAAGCAGCAAAGTGCTCGGTTGCTCTGGCCGAACACATCGGGATGATTGGGTACTCTCCCGAGCACCCGAGTATAATGGAAGTCAATAGGAGAACCCGAGCATTAAACCTGGAACCCCTGCTCTGAAGAGGGGAGGGTGTCTGGTTCATAGGAAAAGGTCAGAAAATGATGGAAACACCACCTAAATGGTTTAGGAACAGCATGGGGAGGATGTTTATATGCATCTTGGACTCCCAGGTCGCTGCTGGGAACGATGTTGTCCGAGTAGTACGCCACTTTTACAGACTGACAATAATACGCACAAAACCGAAGATAAAATAGATTTTAGAGAAAAAATTGTTAGGAAACATTATTTCCTGTATATTTACTTGTATATAAAGTGCAAGTGCTGGCAAAAATTACAAGGAAGAGGCACTCCGATACAACCTGTATATAACAGAAAGGAGGGCATCATTCACATAGTGGTACAATTTTTCAGGTAGTGGGACTCCTACACTCATAAAGCCTATGCACTAAGTGAAAGGGCTGCCAAAAATTACAAGGAATCGGCACTCCAATACACCTTTTATTACACATAAAGGAGGCCATCATACACACCCTTGAAAAATTATGATTGATGGCCTGCTGGTGACACTCAAAAACATTTGGAGCAAGGGCTTGCTGATCTGACCATCTAAAACATTATGGGCGTGGGCCTGCTGCCACTTTCGGGACTCTAGATAACCTGGGGCCGATCGCACGTCCCCGTGACGGCGATGATCCATTCGAATGTCTGCCCTATCAACTTTTGATTTTATTTTCAGCGCAAACCATGGTGGCCACGGGTAACAGGGAATCATGGTTCGATTCTGGAGAGGGAGCCTCAGAAACAGCTGTGGCTAACACATCCAAGCAAAGCAGCATGAGCACAAATTACCTATTAGGTATAATTAGGTGAGGGCCTGTAGGTGAGATGACTCTGTAAAAGATTGTAGGTGAAGGCCTGCTGGTGACCCTCAAAAACATTTGGAACAAGGGCCTGCTGATCTGACCATCTAAAACATTATGGGCGAGGGGCTGCTGCCGCTTTGGTGACTCTAGATAACCCGGGGCTGATCGCACATCCCCGTGACGGCGGTGATCCATTCGGATGTCTGCCCTATCAACTTTCGATGTTATTTTCAGCGCAAACCATGGTGGCCACGGGTAACAGGGAATCATGGTTCGATTCTGGAGAGGGAGCCTCAGAAACAGCTAAAATTTAACTGTCCACAGCGGACACCGTCTACGGAAAAAGTACACTGGATATCACTGATATTTAAGGGATACGCACACTTTCCACAGCAGATGTGGCGCGGATAATTTAACTGTCCGCAGCGGACACCGTATAGGAAGAAGTACACTGGATGTCACTGATATTTTAGGGATGCGCACACTTTAGACAGGAGATGTGGCGCGGATGATTTAACTGTCCGCCGCAACGGCCTATTAGACGCTATTAAGTGCAGGATGCGCTAAAAATATATATTGCTGCTGTCACACACAATAGTCCTTAAAAGGACTTTTGGGTCTCTGAAAAGTTTTTTGTATAAAAATCTTCCTATTACACTCCCTACACTGTCTGTCCCTTCCTATGCACAGCTCTCCCTAACAATGAGCAATTTAGTGCAGGTTGCGCTACAAACATATATTGCTGCTGTCGCACACAATAGTCCTTACAAAGACTTTTGGGTCTCTGAAAAGTTTTTGCGCAAAAAAAAAAAATTCAATTACACTCCCTAAACTCTCTGTCCCTTCCTATGCTCAGCTCTCCCTGACTACGAATGAGCCGAACATGCGTCATTGGGTGCTATATAGCGTTCTGGCCCGCCAATCAATGTAATGCCAGTAGTCTACATGCATGCTCGATCAACACTAGCCTTCATTATTAAATGAAAGACATCGGCAGGCTAATTGGCCACGCAGTTCTTCACCGCAGCATGGCCACAATGTGCCAGCAGCTTGACCACTACGTGTGGCTGTACCCTAAGGCAGAGTGGCCTGGGTATACTTGATTTATGGCGATTTGTGACGAATGAATTCAAAACAAATAAAATTTCTTGGCGAACTTCGTGACGTTGCTGAATTGAATTTTTCAAAACTTCACTTATCTCACTTGGAGGTGACATTGTAGCCAAACACTGTCCACTATGGTCTATTTATTATAGGTTGATCAAAAATAACTTCAAATATTATGAAAGTGGATGTGAACATATTCTGTAGATGGAAGCCCTGACTATCCTATGCTTTCCTCTGTCATCTTGATTTTCTTGCTAAGTAGCATTTTAAAACATTTAGGCAAAAAGTCTAGGTGGACACAGTTGGATCTGCAATATTCCTGGTAACACAAGTACCATCAATTTTTCCATGTTTTAATATTGTGGAAGAAAATGGCTGTCATCTGTCTACCATCAAGCAGGGTGATTTAGGTAAGTTTCTGTCTTTAAACAACTGGTCAGTTAACCAGTAAGGGAAGTAGAGGGTTAGGCTGGCAAGAAATACAAGATTTTCCTGCTTTAGATGTTGCATTGATATCCAATCATGTTTGTTGATCAAGTCTACCATTTCATCAGATCTAATTGAAAATTATTGTCAAAGCTAAGGGAACCCAGACAGATACCAAAAGGACCTCATTATAAGTCCGGGAGGTATGTAACATTTTAGGGGATCTATTTGAAAGTGGTGGAATGGCTCCATTGTGCATGGAGACCATGGAGCTAGTGTGAAAGAAGCCTACTGTTCAAATATATCCATCCATAAATTCAGATTCTGTATACTAAAATAAGACTTACTTATGCTCATCAAAACTTTTGTTAGAATTATCCTGAAATCACATCTGGTTCCAAATAGTTAAAACAATCACATCGTTCTACAACTATGTACTCAATGACCCAGATGCCAGTTTGTATTTCTGCTGCCCCAAGCATGATCATGCCAGTCTACATTTGACCTAACTCCCGTCTTACACATAGGTAAGTTTCCACACACAAAATAAAGTCCAAAGTCTCCTCTCCTGATAATTTATTAACTCTAATCCTTTAAGGTCAATCAATATTTGGCAATTACTCAGAGGATTTAATAATGCAGTGTTTATACTGCCTGATGTATTACAATCAATGTAGTATCAAACTGTTGTTTTTAGTAGGGCAATTAGCACAGACAAACCCTGCTGCAAATATGAAGTGTGATAAAATATCTTATGAAAATAGGATTGCTCAATAAAGATATTGCCCCATAAGCAAAGTTCACATTATTATGTTTATGAACGTTTCATCAACATTTACAATATGAGAGGAAACAAAATATTGCATGAGTGTTTCATTACAATGTGTTCAACTAAGGTTAGTATAATATAGGTCTGAATAAGATTAAACCAAAAAGATCTGATAGGAACAACTTAACTAATGCTGAGATCAAGGCCATAAGAGAATTACAGGAAGAACATAATATTGTAATCCGCCCGGCCGATAAGGGGGGCGCCATCGTCATTTGGGGTAGAGATCAATACAATGAGGAGTGTCTGTCTCAGCTGTCTGACCAATCCACTTATAAGAAAATAAAGAAGGACCCAACAAGTGAATTCAAGTTGGCATTAGTCAATCATTGTGACAAAGGTTTTCAGCAAAATATTTTGACGGAACAAGAGTATAATTATATCACGGGAACACTAAGCAGACTGACGATCTTCTATTGCCTGCCGAAGATCCATAAAGATAAAGAAAACCCTCCAGGACGCCCAATAATATTGGGGATAGGATCCTTAACAGCTAATCTATCGCAATACATTGATATCCTGCTGCAGCCATTGGTAAAAACTACCAAGTCCTATATCAAGGACACAACCCAAATTATTGGGGTATTGGAGGGACTGGATGTCCAACCAGAGTGGATTATTAATACACTGGACATTCAGTCCCTCTATACCAGGGGTGGCCAACCTGTGGCTCTTGAGCCACATGCAGCTCTTTGCTTCTTCAAGTGAGGCTCTAGCTGTGAAGCCAGGAAAGCTCACTCTCCACCCCATGCTCAGATCTCTTTTCCTGATAGGGCACTGTTACTACTTTGCAGCTCCAGCTCACTCTTCACTATGTCCTAAAGAACACAGTGTGAGAACGTAGTATGTGGAGACACGCACTATGACCTGACATTGTGCTCATCAGGTCACAGTGGAGAGCGTGTCAGACCTGCAGAGAAGCAGGAGCCCAGTGCCTGATCAGAAGAGGGAAGATATTTTTTTTAATTTATAGAACTGAGCATGGGGGTCTGATCTGAGCATGGGAGGTTCTGATCTGAGCATGGGGGGAGGGGGGGTCCTGATCTGGACAATGGGGGTCTGATCTGAGCATGAGTGGGAAGATCGGAGCATGAGGGTTCAGATTTGAGCATGGGCAGATCTGATCATGGGGGTCTTGTTTGAGCATGGGTTGGTCAGTTCTGATCATGGGGGGTCAGATCTGAGAAGGGGGAGATCTGAGCATGGGGGGGGAGATCTGACACTGGGAGTCTGATTTCTGTTGCCTGATCCGAGCATTGAGGGTCTTATTTTGGAGGTCTGATTTGGAGGTCTGATGATGTTTGGGGATCGTATTGTAGGTCAGATTAGGATTGGGGATCTGATTTAGGAGTCTGATCTGAGGTCTGATGAAAAAAAATATATTTTTTTTCTCTGCTAATGAAAAATAAGAAAAAATATTTTTAGCAGACCTCAGATCGGATGAAAAATATTTATTTTATCTTATTTTTCTTTGTTAAAACCTAGGTGCATCTTGTAGAGCGAAAAATATAGTGACTCGTGTGTAATTGTATAGCTTGTGGCTCCTGGTAGTCATATGTTTTTTTTGTTTTTTTTTGGCTCTTTGTGTATTTAAGGTTGGCCACCCCTGCTCTATACGATAATAGACCATACACAGGGAATTTTGGCCCTAAGGGAACAACTTAATTCCAATGGGACTATGCAGCAAGAACAGATAGATTTTATAATAGAGGGTATAATAGAGGGTGTGGACCACAACTATTTTTTCTTCAATGATGAGTATTATTTACAGCTGAGGGGTACCGCCATGGGTACCAGGTTCGCCCCCAGCTATGCTAATTTATTTTTGGCTCAGTGGGAACATGAGTTCATAGATCCCAAGCTTGGGGGCGACCTGGTCCTATGGCGGCGCTATATCGACGACGTTGCTTTCATTTGGAGAAGTGGTGAAGATGGACTACAACAGTTTATGCAGGATTTGAATAAGAACGTATACAACCTGCGTTTTACGGCAGGCACAAATAAAGAGAAGGTAGACTTCCTAGATATTCAAATAACAAAGAAAGAAAACAAATACCTGTGTAACACCTTTCACAAACCAACATCTAAAAATGGGTTTATTCTTTTCTCTAGCTGCCATTTGCCAAGATGGCTTACCAATGTTCCCCCCGGGCAATTCTGCCGTATTAGGCGTAACTGCACTGAGAATAAAGTTTTTGAGGAGGAAGCGATAAAAATGAATTTGCAGTTTAGAGAAAAGAATTACCCTGCTAAAGTACTTGAAGAAGCATTGGAAAAGGTGAGACAGCTGGACAGAGGGTCCTTTTTTGAAACTAAACCCTCACAGAATTTCAACAAAAGTTCAGAGTTTAGAATAATCCTGCCCTACAATGCTCAATCAAAACAAATTTCACAATTGATAAAACGACATTGGCACCATTTGCTATACGACAAAATAATTGGCCCTATTCTACCAGCCCAACCACTTATTACCTATACTAAAGCTCCAAATTTGGGTATACAGATAGCCCCCTCCATAAAGGATAAAAAGAAGAAAATAAACACATCAGGTTGGCTGAATACTAAAGGTTTCTTTAGATGCGGAACATGCATAGGATGTAGGAAAACAAAATTCCCTAAAAAAACTACAGAAATTTCCTCAACCCAAAACACCTTTTCGATGACGGTAAAACAACCTCTGACATGCAATTCCTCCAGTGTGATCTAATCCAGTGCCCTTGTCCCAAACAGTACATTGGCCGTACCAAAAGACAGCTGAAAGTGAGGATATCAGAACATATTAACAATATTATAAAAGGATGTGAAAACAATCCATTATCCAAACACTTTAAAGAGATGCACAACAAAAGCTGTATAGGCCTGTCATTTATGGCTCTGGAGAAGATAGACACACACTGGAGGAGGGGCAACCACATAGAAAAAATGTCGAGAGCAGAATCGAGACGTATATACGACTTTGGGAGCATGATGCCAAAGGGGCTAAACTCAGAGCTTGAAATTTTGGGCTTTTCATAGACAGTGGGTCGCCCGCCCGTGTGTTCATGGAGAGTGACATGTCAGGCTGTTTATCAGCACTGTGACTCTCCCTGCACCACGGGTGTGCGTCCCTCAACATCTCCCCGGATGTGCCAGATGTACCACCATCTGACCCAACTTGAAGTCAATGTTTTGAAGGTTAATGCCATAATTGCCTTATATTTTTAATTGTGAATGTTATTTAAAAAAAATATGATATGTGGCTGAGTCAGAAGTAAAAAATGCAACAAATATCAAAAAAACGCACCAATAGAGGAAAAAAACGCAACAAAAATCGCAACTAAAAATCGCAAGTATTAAAACACTTGGAAATCAACAAAATCACATGGTTTATGAATTCTGGAATGATCATGGACAGTTAAAACAATAAAAATATCTACAAAACTGAGAAAAGAAGTATGGGTGAGAAAGATCCATATCGGGGGAATCCATATTCCTTTTCTTCCACGATGTCCTTTTCCCATGATACCTTTCTACAACACTATTGAGGGGTATAAAAGCCCATCATTTACTCATAGGGGGTAATGCCACTGAGGAAGGGGAGAGTCATCCCCGAAACGCGTCTGGCGAGAGGTTCACCCTGGAAAGATTCGAACCCTAAACAGACAGTGCACTGTTAAATTTAAAGGACATCGAGGATTCAAACAAGACGCTTCACACTAACCTGCCTTTGATCAGCTGAAAGCCATCATTGGGAATATACCCCATGCGAAATACAAAGTATCAAGACGCCGACATAGTAAAGACGCCGGCCTAAAGTCGGGAGTGACAGCTATTCCGAAAAACCAGCTGAACAAAAAGGACAGGTAAGCCCACAAGTGTGGGTTATTGGTACTGATTTCAAATTTATACCTTATAAAGAGACAATGATACAGTGCCTATATAGAGAACCATTGTATGTGATTTTCGCATAAAGACTTTTGCAACGTTGCATTTCGAATGCGAATATAATCGGAATTTTCTGTGGATAAATATTTCCGAATATCTTCGGAAATAATCTCTTCAGCAATCCTTGAAAAATTGGAATACAAAAGTACACAACAATCAGGAAACATATGGATTGCAGTGATTAGAAGTGTAAAGAGACAGCAATACAGTGCTTATATAGAGGACTATTACATGCGATTCCGCATAAAGAAACTTTCGGGGATCTTTCCGAAAATTATTTTCGGCAACTCCCGAAGATTTGAACAGATTTTCGGTAGCTCTCGAAAAACTAGAATGGGATTAATTTGCATGTTGATACTCTGTTGTTAAGATCTACAATTGAATATACATAGATTTACCGTATATCATTGTAGGCCTACATGCCATTGAAAAGACTCAGAGCAATTTACTTGTTTAGGATACATATCAGTATCTGGATTGAGTTGATTTGAACAATATATGTTTGAGTGTGCCAATCCCATATTAACATTTATACAATTTAAAGGGTGAATTCATCAGATAGTGCACCTCTTATGGTTGTGGGACCAGTGAGCTATTTCCAAGATACCTACTAGTATTCCACAGCAATTTACAAAAAAATCCTTATTGCCATAGGGATCACATTATAATTACCCTGTCTCTGTAGCACAAACCATCTAAACTCAAGCATATCAGTATACTTTTGGAGTATGAGAGTACAAGGGTGTAGCTATAGGGGCTACAGAGGGGTTCAGAGCTGAACCCGGACATACCTCCATTTTCACCCCGGCAGCCCCCCTGACAGGAGCATCAGAGCAGTTCATGCTCCGATGCTCTCCTTTGCCCTGCGCTAAATCGCATAGGACAAAGGCATATTTGGGAGATCCGGTGACATACCAGGGCTCTTCATGGGGCTTCCAGGAAGCCCAGTGACGTCACCGTCACTGATGGGCGGGATTTAGCGTTAAAGCCCGCCCATCAGAGCTGGTGACGACACCGAACACACTGCCGGGTAGAAGTTTCCGCCTGGCAGTGTGTTATTGTAAATAAAAGATTTCAAAATATGCCTTTGTCCTATGCGATTTAGCGCAGGGCAAGGGAGCGCATCGGAGCATGAGATGCTCCGATGCCAGCCTCAGGGGGGCTGCCTTGGTGAAAATAAGGGTATGTCCGGGTTCAGCTCTGAACCCCGACAACCCCTTCAACCTTTTCTACCCTGGAGGTTTTTTGTTTGTGTTTTCATTTTGCGCTCCCTGCATTCCCGGTGTCACGCCTTGCCCTGTGAATGTGCAGAGATCTGGCTGCACATGTCTGACTTCTTTGTTTGTTTTGATTTGGGTTTGAGCTGGATCCACCTTCTCTCAGGTGTACTGGGTTTCATTGTTAGTGAGGCTATTTATCCCTCCTTCCCCCAGTCGCCTGTGCAGGTTATAGTTCTTTCCTGGGAGCTCTTGATGTGTGTTGGATCGTGTGCTCCAGCTCTGCTCAAGATAAGTCCTCTCCTTCATTTCACTTTGTGTGTTTTTGTAGGCCTCTAGGGAGACGCATGCTTCTTCCTGGTTTGAAGAAGCAGGTTGCCTCTTCCCTTTTCCCTGCTGCTTAGGGTTTGCCCAGGGTGTTTATGTTTAGGCACGAGGGCATGTGCATATCTACCCTAAGGGTATGCACATGGGCACAGCAGTTTAGGGAAAGCTTTTAGGGATCGCTAGGAGGTGACCCCTTTCTCCCTAGCTTTTGGGCCTAGTCATTTGTTCTGTTTGTTTTCCCATGTTTAGTTATTTCCCCGCTTACCTACCTACCGTGACACCCGGAGCCAGAACTTTTTTATTTTTCTGTTCATTTAGCCTGAGTGCTTGTTTTTATTTTTTTGATAAGTTGAACTTTTCAACGCCACCATTGAATATTGCATATGATTTAGTGGGAAGCAGGAAAACGATTTCAAATGGGGAATGAAAAAAATAAATAAAGCAATTCCGCAACATTTTTAGTTTTTTTTTATTTACGATGTTCTTTGTGCGATAAAACTGACCAATAAGTTTCATTCTACAGGTCAGTACGAATCTGGCGATATCTTATATGTATATTTTTTTTTGCGTTTTGATAGTGATAAAAAATATAAAAAGTTGGAAATAAAACTTTTATTTTTTCGTCGCTATATTTTGACCCCTATAACTTTCTAGTTTGAGCTATATAGGGGCTAATTTTTTGGGGGGTGATCTGAGCTTTTCATTGATGCCATTTTGGGGGGTGTCTGACTTTTTAATCACTTTTTATTGAATTTTTTTGTAGAAAACGAAGCGACCAGTAACGGTGAATCGGACATTTTGACGCTTTTTTCCGTTTCGCAGTTTGCCGTATGGGGAAGATATTTTTATATTTTTATAGTATGGATGTTTTTGCCCATGGTGATACCCATGATGTGTATTTTTTTATTTATTTAGGGTGATTTGAATTTTTATCATTAGATTGCTATTCTCATAGACCCCAATGCATTAGCATTGTAGGCTATGAGAAAATTGCTAGTTTACTATGGAGCCCTATTACAGGCAAGGGCTCCATAGGAAATCTTATGCAGCAGCCTCCTGTCATTTACAAAGACGGGGGCTGCTGCACATAAGCTCCGGCTCCTCTGATCGCCGCCCGGGGGAGCAGGAGCATCACTGGAAGTGCTCGCTTTCGGTGTTTTGTGCGCTCAGATGCCGTGGTCAGGATTGACCACGGCATCTGAAGTCTAAAATGTCTGCGACCGGCATTACCGCTGGTTGCGAACATTAGCCGCGGGTGTCTGCTATAAGAAACAGTAGGTACCCCACGGCTATGGCACCCGCTCTGCTCAGGAGCGGGCGCCATCTTTAAAGACCCGGCCAGCACCGTACTAGTCGGGAAGGGGTTAAAGGGCATGTGTCAGCAGATTTGTACCTATGAAACTGGCTGACCTGTTACATGTGCACATGGCAGCTGAAGGCATCCGTGTTGGTCCCATGTTCATACAGTATGTGTCAGCATTGCTGAGAAAATTTATGTTTTCATATATGCAAATGAGCCTCTAGGAGCAACGGGGGCGTTGCTGTTACTCCTAGAGGATCAGCTCTCTCTGCAACTTCCACACCTTCTGCACTTTGGACGTGAGGGTAGGTTACTGCCTCTCAATTTAACTCTATGTGACTGCCAGAGAAATGGAGGACAAACATTTGGCTAACTCTGGCAGTCCCATAGAGTGAATGTAGCGGCAAGGTAGATGCATGACCGCGTCTCCATTCAAACAGGTTAACACACCCCTCTCTTTCGCATGATTGGTCGGAACCCCAGTGATCGAACCCCCCTCGATCAGATGCTCAAATAATTTATTGTAATGGATCAATCCTTTTAAGGAATGGAAGGGGGGGAGTTCACTAAGAGAAAAGATTTTGTCCAAACCAGAGAATGCTCCACCTAATACACAATAATGAATGCATTACTCATTCCTGTCAGAGCATTATTTCAATCTGTTTGGGTAGAACATACAGAAAAGTCCCAATTCTGCAATCCCTCTGTTTGCTTGTGTTTGCTGACATTTACCTGCTCAGGCTTAATTAAGACAAGGCTCACTTAGTTTTCCATGGGAACCAGCACAGATGATTCACAGTGCATTTCTGTAAAACACAGGTGCCCTGTATATAGTACATTACAGCTCATTTCCTGGGATCAAATGCTGAGTAAATATTGACTTTAGTGTCTCTTGCTCACCGAGGGGATCACATTGTGTAAATGTTCGAATAATGCCAGCATTCAACAGGAAAAATATAGATTGGTTACTAGGAGTTCATAGAAGGTTTCCTATCATGGAAGATCAATGATTACCGTCGGAAAGGGGTAGTGTAACACTATGTTCCGCACCTTCATTCAATCTGCAACATTAAACCAGTCCATTTTTAGAGATTGTAGGGTTTGTTTGTTTTTTGTGTAAGTCCATGTTTTATGCTTGTGGTTTTCATTGTGTGACTTTCTTGACCTTAGACCACGGAAGACTTTAGGTGCTCATTAGAGATGAGCGAAGTATTAAAAAATTATTTTTGTCTGCTTTGCCAAATTTTACAAAAACATTTGCTTTGTGACGAATTACTTCATCACAAAGCGCATTTCTTTGTGAGTAGTGCGTGCAATGACAGGGACCGGCGATTGCGCTGCCCACCATCATTGTACCCCTGAGATGCCACATTCATACATGATCGCAGTTTAAAATAAAAATAAAAAAATACACAAGTTACTTACCTAATCCATTTGCTCGCAACGTCACCACGCACAGGATTTTGTGAAAGATCTTCAACCAAGATGGCGGTGGCTGGCCCGTCATGAGCAAATGGATCAGGTAAGTATAATTTTTTTCTTACACTATTTCAGGTTACATTGATTTGCCAGCACAAATAAATTCGGCTTTGCAGCAAATCAAATGTATCCTGAAATTCGGATCGAAGGCCACTTTATGGACTTTAATTAGCTCAACACTAGAGCTCATACACATTAGATGTAGGTGTTCTGAGCCAGGGCAGAGTGGGAACTTAAAGTGGCCCTGGAAAAATACTAAAAGTGGCCTATGTTGTTAGTGGGTCCAAATTGACAGAAGATTGGGTAACACAAGTAGGCAGGGGCAACAGAAGGAGGTGGGACCTGCAATACCATAGTGCCAATACCGCCCCAGCAGAACCAAATATCATAGTGCAGCACAAAATACTGTATCAGTAAAACTAGATATCACAGTGCACCACAAAATACTGCCACTTCTGCCACAGTATTCAACTGTATCGTCATCCAGAGGACCGTGATACCATTAAGTTCAGGAGGCCACCTGAGGCTGTTGAGCATCAGCTCATTATGTGCATGGTTGGCGGCCATGAGGAGGGATTTTCCTGTGGGGTATATGACCAGTCCACACCTGTTCGGAGCCCTCCAATTTCAGTGGGACTGACTGACTATCTAATGTGCATGAGTATATACCTGTTCTCCCCTAACAACAGACTTTAGAGATAAGAAGGATAGAGTATATTGGATTGCAATGTACCAAATCTTTTGTTCTCATGGTAGATAATCCTATTCCTCTTTGGTTTGTTTTAAAGCAAAAGTTATCAAAATTTTCCAATTGATAAGATTATCTTACTTAGTTTTAGAATATCGATAAACTTCTGATTGAGATTAGGTTTGACAGATATTTTTGTTACAGGCAACAGGGATCTCCTATTTGCTTTATGTTCACCTAGTTCCTAACTTTGTTTGGTCATGTGCTAGCATCTGTATTTGGGTTTGGTTATTGCTTAGCTTTGCCTGATTGATTGGAGTGGAGTTGCTGATTGTTCAGCCTATATATATACAGACCTTACTCTATTCTTGTCAGATATAGCATTTGCTAGCTACATTCCTTTCCATATATTTTGTACTGTGCTCTGTGTTCTGGGATCATCTAATTTTCATTTTTACATATCATATTTATACAACGATCAATCTACCTGATCGATTTTGCCTCTGCTACAAATTTCATTGATATGAGTTGTATTTATACACTCACCTAAAGAATTATTAGGAACACCTGTTCTATTTCTCATTAATGCGATTATCTAGTCAACCAATCACATGGCAGTTGCTTCAATGCATGTAGGGTTGTGGTCCTGGTCAAGACAATCTCCTGAACTCCAAACTGAATGTCAGAATGGGAAAGAAAGGTGGGCTACAACAGCATAAGACCCCACCAGGTACCACTCATCTCATCTACAAATAGGAAAAAGAGGCTACAATTTGCACGAGCTCACAAAAATTGGACTATTGAAGACTGGAAAAATGTTGCCTGGTCTGATAAGTCTCGATTTCTGTTGAGACATTCAAATGGTAGAGTCCGAATTTGGCATAAACAGAATGAGAACATGTATCCATCATGCCTTGTTACCACTGTGCAGGCTGCTGGTGGTGGTGTAATGGTGTGGGGGATGTTTTTTGGGCACACTTTAGGCCCCTTGGTGCCAATTGGCCATCGTTTAAATGCCACGGGCTACCTGAGCATTATTTCTGACCATGTCCATCCCCTCATGACCACCATGTACCCATCCTCTGATGGCTACTTCCAGCAGGATAATGCACCATGTCACAAAGCTCGAATCATTTCAAATTGGTTTCTTGAACATGACAATGAGTTCACTGTACTAAAATGGCCCCCACAGTCACCAGATCTCAACCCAATAGAGCATCTTTGGGATGTGGTGGAATGGGAGCTTCGTGCCCTGGATATACATCCCTCAAATCTCCATCAACTGCAAGATGCTATCCTATCAATATGGGCCAACATTTCTAAAGAATGCTATCAGCACCTTGTTGAATCAATGCCATGTAGAATTAAGGCAGTTCTGAAGGCAAAAGGGGGTCCAACACCGTATTAGTATGGTGTTCCTAATAATTCTTTAGGTGAGTGTATATTATCAGCTGTTAATTTGGGTACCTTGAATAATTATTTATAGGCAAAGTCCACATGATAGTCCAAAGCAACTTTCTCTTAAAATGTTATTGTTACAGAATGATCAAAACAAGAAAAAACATGATACACGATTGCTCACGCTACAGAGTTATTATATTCACTAGTGCTGGGTGGAGTGAAACTAGGTCTATTGTAAAAACTCTATAGGCACAATAAGCAGTTTAAGGTAGTGAAAGGCTGACCTATAAATAATTAATATATAACCATAGCGAGTTAATGTTTGCTGTGTATAAGGGAGAGTGCCATGGCTTTGTCAAATACAGTACCTTGTGCTGCAAAGGACACTTAATCTTAATATAAATGTAAAAGTCATCTGATGTAATCTGCTCACGGTCAACATTGTAAAAATCAACACCAAACATTGTCCTTTCTTAATCCACTTAACTGAGCGGTCGCTCCAAGATCTACATTATGTAATAGCAATGGAATGTGTTGTGCGGTTTGTCTACGTGACTGACAATGGATTATTATGTTAACCTGAGAAGTAAAAAGGAAATGCAAAACAAAAAGAAAGGTTCCGATACGAGGCCTATAAATTATTAATGTGGATGTCTACATGATTGTGAATGAGTATTATTTTAACCCAAGAAGCAAAAAAATTTGAGATTCCAATATTAGACCCTTTATTTTTTTCATCCCGATAACTCCCTATTGATCCCTATCATTAATGAAATTGATCCCTATCATTAAAGAGGTTCAAATATTAGACCAATAAATGTTTTGATTCATATAACTGTTGAATGTTAAATGTTGTGAATGCATAGTAAGAGGAAAAGCAAGAAAAATATGAAGATTCTGATTGTAGATCCATAAATGCTTCTGATCCCTACAATTCCCTATTGATCCTTATAATTAATGACTATCTATGGGACAATTTATTCTGATCGGAGAACAAAAAAAGAAAAAAAAAAGAAAAATCGGAAGGTTCCTATACTAGACCCACAAATGTTTTCATTTCTTTAAGGGTCCATTCACACGTCCGTATATGTGTTTTGCGGATCCGCAAAACACGGACACCGGCAATGTGCATTCCGCATTTTGCGGACCGCACATCGCCGACACTCTCATAGAAAATGCCTTTTCTTGTCCACAATTGCGGACAAGAATAGGACATGTTCTATTTTTGTGTGGAATGGAAGTGCGGATGTGGAAGTGCGGATCCGCAAATGCGGATGGGGACAGCACATTCCGGCCCCATTGAAAATGAATGGGTCCGCACCTGTTCTGCAAAATTGGGGAAGGGATGCGGACCCATTTTGCGGAAGTGTGAATGGACCCTAAGTCCCTATTGATACCCATCTAGATAGTGTCTACATGACTGTCAGTGTAGTATCTTTTTAACCTAAAAACAAAACTAAAAAAGAAAGTTTTGAATATTGTACTAGACCCAGGGGTGGATTGGCCATAGACCTTACATGAAAAATTTTCGGTAGGCTGATGCCTCAGGAGGCCACCCAGGCCGTCCTCTCTGCCACTGGCTGGGTACATGAGTTATCAGTGGTAATTAATGCTGTGAGAATCAGGTACTTATGTACGATGTCAGCGACCACACATGCCCTACTGAATTCAATGACATCTATTGATGGTCACCACAGATTTTGGGGCAGAGGCACAGCTTTTGGGGCAGTGTATTGTGCTGTTTCAGGAAGGAGTTCTGACTGAGGGAGGTCCAGCATGACCCGGTAGGCTCCCTTCCTGAATCTAGGCCGTGGATCCTGACACTGACCCCGCCTACTTTTGTTGCCCCTCTACAACATGGGGCCACGTTTAGTTTTTTTCCAGGGTCACTTTAAGTTTCCAGTCTGCCCCTGACTAGACTCATAAATGATTTTGATCTTTGTAACTCCCTGTTGATCCTTATCATTCCAAATGTTGTCCGCAAAACTGAGACATAAAACGTAACCTGAGGAATAAAAAGGAAAAGGAAAAAACCTAGGTTACAATAGTAAATCCATAAATGTTTGGATACCTATTACTCTTTATTGATCCCTATAATTTATGAAGTTGTCTACGTGACTGATTATAACCTGAGAAATACACTGCCTGTCCAAAAAAAAGTTGCCACCTGGATTTAACTAAGCAAATATTTATGAGCCTCCTATTGGATAATTACTGCATGGGCGATTATCTTTCAGCTGGCAACAAGTTATTTTACCCAAACTGCTGCAATGAGTTGCTTCTCATTTCTTAAACAACCATGTCGAAAGACACATCTCGTGGTCGTGGAAAAGATGTTAGTCTGTTTGAGAAGTGTCAAATCATTGGCATGCATCAAGCAGAGAAAACATCTAAGGAGATTGCAGAAACTACTAAAATTGGGTTAAGAACTGTCCAATGCATGATTAAAAACTGGAAGGATAGTGGGGACCCATCGTATTCGAGGAAGAAATGTGGATGGGAAAAAATCCTGAATGATCATGATCGTCGATCACTTAAAACAACAGTAGAACTCAGGGCTATGTTAAATAGTGAAAGTAAGAGCATTTCCACACGCACAATGTGAAGGGAACTCAAGGGATTGGGACCGTACAGCTGCTTAGCGGTAAGAAAACCACTAATCAGTGAGGCAAACCAGAAAAAAGGCTTCAATTTGCTAGGGAGCATAAAGATTGGACTCTGGAGCAATGGAAGAAGGTCATGTGGTCTGATGAGTCCAGATTCACACTGTTCTAGAGTGATGGGCACATCAGGGTAAGAAGAGAGGCAGATGAAGTGATGCACCCATCATGCCTAGTGCCTCCTGTACAAGCCTGTGGGGGCAGTGCTATGATCTGGGGTTGCTGCAGTTGGTCAGGTCTAGGTTCAGCAACAGTATGTGCTCCAATAATGAGGTCAGCTCACTACCTGAACATACTGAATGACCAGGTTATTCCATCAATGGATTTGTTCTTCCCTGATGGCACGGGCATATTCCAGGATAACAATGCCAGGATTCATCGGGCTCAAATTGTGAAAGAGTGGTTCAGGGACCTTTCCCGACCACCCAAGGTAAATTTACGTTAGTGGCTGGGCATTTGAAAATGGTGCCCGCTCACAAGAGGAGCGGGCACTATAGCCGATGGGTGCCTGTTGTTTTAAACTTTTTAACCCTTCAGATGTCATGGTTATAATTAAAACATAAATATATTTTTGCTATATGGCAAACAGAGAAATGGAAAAAAGTCAAAATGGCTGATTTGCTGTTTCTTGGTCGCTTCACCTCCCACAAAAAATTTAATAAAAAGTGATCAAAAAGTCACACACCCCAAAATGATATCAAAATCAATGAAAAGTACAGATTGCTCTGCAAAAAATTTGCCCTCAAACAGCTCTTTACAAATAACTGCAATAAAATTATGAGGGTTAGAATATGGCGATGAAAATAAAACAAAAAAACATTTTTTTTCAAAGTTTTTATTTCTTTTTCAGTATTAAAATGCAAGAAAAGCTATACATGTGGGGTATTACTGTAATTGTACTGACCTGGAGAATAAAAGTAACAGTTCAGTTTTACCACACAGGAAATGGTATAAAAAAAAAACTCCATAAAACTGTGGTTTAATGGTGTTTTTTTTTTTTTTATAATTTCACTTGATTTGAAATTTGTGCCATTAGAAAGTGAATCTTGTCCTGCAAAAAACAAGCCCTTATACTTGTTTGTGAATAAAAAAAAAAGTTATGGCTTTGGGAGGGCTGAAAATTAAGGGGTTAAATCTAAGAAGTAAAAAAGAAAACCAAAATAGGATAAATATTGAGCTGGTTAACTGTCCAGCTGTGCGAATAGTAGTTTGACTTTCCCTTTGTGCAGGTCATCTAATAAACCTTATCTATAAATTACTAAAAGGTTTTAAACACTTATTTAAGCCACATTCTTTTCAGTAAGATCACAATTGAGCTTCAATAAGTGTTCGTAAGGTCAGAGATCAAAGATAAGGAGCCGTCAGCTCCCTGCCTGACAGAGCAGAGAGAAAATTCAGAACTAGCTAGTAGATAAACTCAAAGCTGTGTAGGGAAAACGGTTCAATATTTTTAATAAAGACCAATTTAAAAAAATATTTAGCTCAAAATGAGTTCAATGCAATAATTTTTTTTTTTAACTGCCACCAAAGGTGTACATAGCTTTTAAGGTAATAAGTCTATACATGTGTTTTTTTCCCTACAACTCCCTATTGATCCTTATCATTTATGAAGTTGTCTACATAATTATACATGAGAAATAAAATAGAAAAGCAAGAAAATAGGAAGGTTTCTATACTAACGCTTTATATGTTTTTGATCCCTCTAACTCATTTAATTAGAGATGTTGTTTATGTGACAATGTATTGTTATTCTAACATTATTCTAGCATTTTGAAAAATGAATTGTGCTCCACACAACTTTGAGGCCTCACTCACCTTGTGTTCAGGAACTGCCTTGAATATCTTCTGAAAATATTATTTTAAAATATGGCAGAAAATTCGCCCAGGACACCTGCCACCAGACATTCAGTCTATAGTATGTGTAGTACTAGATCATGAAAGCTGAATGTAAATACCTTTCTGTCTTGTGTAAAGGCCCTTTTAGGCCTCATACACACAAATGCACCTTCCTTCTGCCATTCCTGAGCAAGCTCTGCACTGGTGTTGACCCAATCACATATCTGAATCCTCATTAGAAGAAGGTCCTGGCACTTTTTGGGGCAACCTGAAGTCTTTTTCACAGCAACTGAACCTCTCTTGATGATCTGATAAATGGTTGATTTAGGTGCAACCTTACAAGCAGCTATGTCCTTGCCTATGAAGCTCTTTTGATGTAAAACAATGATGATTGCCCTTGTTTCTTTGAAGGTAACCATGGTTAACAGAAGAAGACAATGATTTCGAACACAACCCCACTTTTAAAGCAACCATTCAATTAGCATGACAGTTTGATATCAGCTGCCTTGTCCTCATTAACAATTTCTCCTGAGATAACAAGAAGATCACTGAAATAATTTTGAGGCATGGCTAATATGCAAAGAAAGTGGTAAAATGCTGTGAAATTTGGGTTTTGTGATTAAGTTAATTTTCATGGCATGGAATGACTTAATTGCAATTCATCTGATTGTTGTTCTTAGCAATCTAGAGTTAATGCAAATTGCCATGATAAAAATTGAAGCAGCAAACCTTATGTCAGCAGGGCCGGCGCCACCCCTCAGCAAAGTAGGCCACCGCGTAGAGCGCACTCTTGCTGGGGGTGCCACTCTCCGCTCTGATGCTGGGCGGCAGCTTTAATCTCCCGCAGCCCCACACAAGCTCCATTGTCTTTTTTTTTTCCTCTCTCCCCTCCTTCAGCATCTTCTCCTACCTCCACCCCCTTTGCAGTTCCTGCAAGTGGTGCCTTCCTCCTCCCCTCGCCATGCCGCCGACAAAACCACACCCCCTCCACACTCAGCAGACATGCCCCCGACATTCCCAACACTTACCACTGCTTCGTATGACACTGGAAACACGCCTACCTCAACGAGTGCGACCACGCCTCCTCAATTCCACACTAAAGGCTTTCGTGAGAAATCAGAGACGCCCACTGATGACAAACCATGCCCAGCCCTTCTGCCTGGTCTTCCTTTCTCTCTCACCAAAGGAACGTTACACTCCTAACTGCCTCCCCCTTCCTGCCATGTGAAGAGTGGCACCGCCCCGCTCCTTACCCCCGGTCCCGCCTCCCTCCAGGGGGCGGTGACCCAGCCCACCTTCATTACTTCCCCCTCCCCTTCCTTCCTTACCCTTCTCCACCTCCCGCCCCCCTCCCCGGCCAGCTTCTGACAACTGCACTGATTGCTGCTGCCGTGCACAGTGTGGAGCCATTGTTGTGTTTCCTCTGCCTGCCAGACTGGCCGTCCGTTCAGAATACCGCTGCGGTACCGCATCCCGGCACCTTACACAGCCCGGCTGGCATTATTTACAGGGTAAAAGAGGTTCTGCAGCAGCTAAGGTCACATCACAGATCTCACAGTGCATAGCTCAACTGCCACAGAACCTCTTATGGAAGGCGAATTGTGAGCTAAATGTCCATCACTCATGAACAGACGTCGAGCTCAATTCATATTCCCAGCATAGCTCATCGACCTCCTAATGCATGGCTCAGCTGCTGCAGAACCTCTTTTTGAAGAGAGCCTTGGAGCTAAATGTCATTGATGAGCAGACACTGAGCTCAAAGAGGTTCTGCAGCAGCTGAGGTGTGTGTTTTATAAGTCACGTTGCCTACACATCTCATAATGCATGGCTCAGCTGCTGCAGAACCTCTTTTAGCTTTATGTCTGTTCATCAGTGATGGACATTTATCTCACAATTCGTCTTACAAAAGAGGTTCTGCAGCAGCTGAGGCATGTATTATCAATTATATTCCCATCACAGCTCCAAAACCTCCCAATACAAGCCTCAGATGCTGCAGAACCTCTTTGATCTTTTTACGTCTGTTCATCAGTGATGGATATTTAGCTCCCAGACCCTCTTCAAAAAGAGGTTCTGCAGCAGCTGTGGTATGCTCTAGAAGGTTCTGGCGCAGCGGTGATAATGTGATTTACAATGTACGCCTCAGCTGCTGCAGAACTTCTTTTTGAATAGGGGCTTTGAGGTAAATGTCCACCATTGCTGAACAGACATTGAGCTCAAAGAGGTTCTGCAGCCGCTGAGGCGTGTATTATTAATGATATATAAAGGGGCGGGTCAATGGACGGAGTCAAGAGGGGCGGAAAAATGAGCTTTTGCCTGGGGTGGCAAAAATCCTTGCACCAGTCCTGTATGTCAGTCCCAATTTTTTTTTTGCCTACGACTGTACACCGTACACCACCCCCATCAGATATATATAGCATAGGCCTGATGGCATTTATCAGAAGTCTTTGAATTTGATGCCTCATTCTTTACATGAGAAATGTATGAACAGGGGCAGACTGGGAACTTAAAGTAACCCTGGAAAAGAAAAGAAAAAGTGGCCCCACAGTGCAGCACAGAATACTAAATGAATTAATGCTGAGAGCATCAGATCTTTTTGTACCTGGCTTTTGTCCAAGAGGAGGGTTTAGGTGGCCCTCTGGGCATGTAGAGTCTATGGCCAGTCCACCTGTGTATGAATATGTGAAGACTTGTACGCAGATCACTTTATTTGTGTCTTCAGCTTTCATGTTTGTTTCTAGGAGTATACTGTGAATTTCTTAGAAAGCTGAGGACAATGGAGACATTTGGGAGCACATTCAGTATTAGAATGTATTGGCTCCGATGAGGCGTAAGGGAGCGGTAAGTATAATGTATACGAGGGGCCCGGCCATTTGGGGGGGGGGGGGGTCATTATAGGTGAATGTTTACTTTAAATTTTGAGAATGAAATGTATCTTGTAATCTAGAGCAGTGTTTCCCAACCAGTGTGCCTCCAGCTGTTGCAAAACTACAACTCCCAGCATGCCCGGACAGCCTTTGGCTGTCCGGGCATGCTGGGAGTTGTAGTTTTGCAACAGCTGGAGGCACACTGGTTGGGAAACACTGATCTAGAGGGCCCATACTGTTTGTTAATGTTATCTGCTGACATGTCAGTGATTACATTTTAGCTTTGCTCTTGTTGACTTGCACATTGTTTGTGTTTTCATACGGTTCTTCTTTCTTTTTCCTCTTTTCTATTGCAAAAAGAACAAGCATTGTGACATGCTTCTCGATGCTGCCAGCCACAATACAGTCATTTAAATTCTAAGGGTATGTTCACATCTTGGCTGAAACTCAGTGGGGCTATAAGCCCATTTACATGGGACAACACAGCAGGGAATTATTGGGAACGAACTGTTTGCTCCTGATAATTGCTTGCTGGTCGAAGGAGGTGCAGCAATCATCTCCACTGTATCGGAACAAAAGATTGCTCCTGCAGTCGCTTATTCCCATTTCTGGGCAGCAGAGCGCTGTTTAAATAACACAATCTGCTGCCCAGAAACAGTGATTTAAGTGACCGCACCAGAAATGCCTTGACCTGATGAATGAGTATTTGCTCGTTCATTAAGTGACGAGTCAATCCTTTAAACAGGGCAGTTTTCTGGAAAGCACGTTCCTAAGAAAGCTCCTTCCTGATAATTGTTCTTATAATCAGCTCTTGTAAAGGATTCCATGCGGAATCCTAGGAAATGAGTACCATGCTACTTATTCTCGTAACATTTTTTTTTCCACGGTGCGGACAAAGTCCACAATAAATTTTTCCTCAGCTTGTTTAAACCCCTTTCACATACACAGGATGCAGATTGTCACTGGATCTGAGATGGATTTCAGTGCAGAATCCACAGCCAAATTCTTATCAAATCCAATATGTGTGAAAGGACTGAGAGCAGAGAAGAGAAGACTTTTTACAGAAGGATATGGACCATTAAAAGGGGCAGTGTGTGGACAAGACAGTAACGATAACACATGGCTGTAGACTTTACTGGAAGTGGTTTGGGTTAAATTGCTTCTAGCTCTCGTCACATTACTGAGGTGGACGGCCATCCATTCCAGTCCTGCACCCCACCGTTGGGTATTGCACGCCTTTGATCAATTGGGAAGATTGCTTGTACTTATAGAAAGAGACTCACAGGGGACCATCATAGCAACCATCCCTATATACAGCTTTTGGTGAAACCTTACTCTGTGATATACTTAAGGACTGTGCCTACTGCTTATGTTTCCACTGTTACCCCTATTATGTGCTTAGTAGAAGAGTAAAAGAGACAATTGCCCTAACCAAGCCTGCCTGGTCATTGCCTCCTTGCATTTGCTGGCGCCTCCATCCTCTTGCCTTGCACACATGCTACCCACCCATCCAACATCAAGGACACCCAAACCACCACCAGACAGGAGACCCTACGATCCAGGGTGTACCCCAAAGGGTAGAAGGGTTGAACCCCTATCTTCACTGCATGAGCGGTCTGTGGTGCACTGGAGTGGGTACCACCACTCTTGTCACCGTTGTCTCCACTCCCTCACTGCATATGTGCCCCAACACAATATAGTGCTAACTTTTGTGCTTTAACACAATATAGTGCCACCTTAAGTTCCCCTAACTTAATATGTGCCCCCAACACAATATGATGCCAGCTTCAAAACACCAGTAGCAGCATGAATGATGGATGCAGTTGAAAGTGGTACCACAGCTGGGGGAACCAGGCTGCTAGGGGGCAGGAAGGGCTCCATTGATCTCTGAGGAGTTCACAGTTTTGTGTGTTTCGCATGGTAGCCAAATCCTACATAAATGTCTGAGATAGAAATACTTTATAAGGCGTAATAGTTAGAAAACAGTATACACATTCTCAACTTATTATCCCCAGTCGAGGTTGCTACATTGATGAGGTTCTTGTGCCAGCACTTGCCCACTGCAGCTTATCACTGCCCACAGTGGTCATATACCACACATACTTATTGTTTCTTGAGTTTTTCTCAATAAGACTAGCTTCATACCATGTCTATAATTGGCATATATACAACCGGAAATTCTCTTGCTGTAGATTGAAGATGACCATAGAATATCATTAGCTAAATACATGCCAAAAAAGTCTGAGCTGAGGCACACGTTCACAGTGGAATGTAAACTGTCTTATCAAACATGGTGCCAAGACTAGAAATTGAGAATAATATTATAAACTGACTGAACTTGTATCCTTGAAGCCCTTGTTTAATCACTCTTGGTTGATTGGAAAAGATCTGCTTGGCTGTGAAACTCTTTAGCAACCAAAAAGGGGAACGTATTACATTACTTTTAGATTAATTTGTTTAAGACTGAAATACAATGGGAACATTTTTGCAGGATCTGAACTCTTTGAAGGGATGGTCTGAGCTAAATAAAACAAAAAAAGTGAATTCTGTTAGAATAATAAAAAATATATACTCACCTTCCCAAACCCTCTTCATTCTAATGCAGCCACCATACCTATCCTCCCCACAGAAATAATGTAATGTTTTTGGCTGCAACAATGACATGCCTGTATACCACACATGACTACTATAGCCAATCACCCGCCTCACTGGTATGCAGCATGAAAATTATGAGGGCAATGATTGACTGAAGGGGTCACATGTGGTATATGAGCACATCACTGCTTAGGAAAACAGAGAATGGAGTGGTGGTGCTGAAACAGTGGGAGTTCTGGACGGTGAATATAAGTTTTATTATTATTATCATCAGGGGCGTAGCTAGTTACTGGGCCCCACAGTAAATTTTTGTATGCCCCCCCCCCCCACACACACACACACACACACTTCACAACTCCCTCCTCCTGTGTAAACCCTACTCCTTTGGCTAGTCTCCAGGCTGCCACGCCAACTTTTTCCTATATGTGTGCATGGGCCCTTATATCCTTTTTTTTTTTGGTACGTGTGTGTTGGATGGCGGGGGGGGGGGGGGGGAGTTTGTCACCAAATTTTTTGTATTTTTATATTTTAATAGTGAAGGCTTTTTTTGTGTTTATTTATCTTTATATAAAACATTGGGAAGGGGGTGATACTGTCTATAGCTTGCAGTACATGGCAGCCTCTCCTTTCTGCCCACCGTTCCGCCATGTACTAGTGCTTATTATGGCACATATAAGCGCGCACCCTCTGCATATATAAGAGTAACAAAATAAGCAGTAGTAGATAGCAGAACAGCAAGCAAGGCGGGGCAGACAGGGGCCAAGGGGGCACAGTCCAGGGGGGAGGAGACAAGGGCCGGAGGAGGCACAGATAATGGCCAGGGGCGCAGACAAGAGCCGGGGGGGGGACAGATAAGGGCCAGGGCCCAGGGGCGCAGACAGGGGCCAGGAAGGCACAGACAGGGGCCAGGGAGGTGCATACAGGGACCAGGTGGGCACAGAAAGGGCCAGGGTGGGGCACACAGGGGCCAAGGGGGCAGAGACAGGGGCCAGGGGGCGCAGACAAAGGCCGGGGGGTAGGCACAGATAAATGCCAGGGCCCACAGGCTCAGACAGGGGCCAGGGAGGACACAGAAAAGGCCAGGGTGGTGTACACATTTGCCAAGTGGGCAGAGACAGGTGCCAGGGGCTGCTCTGACAAGGGCAGGGCATGGGGGGCACACAGGCAGCACGGGCACAGACAGTCACATACCTGATGTGCGCACTGCACTGCTGTGCCGCTGCCGTGCTGCTCCTCTTGACTGCCACCGCCGCTCTGTTTCTCCTGCCTGCTGCTTCCTTCTCAACTTGGTGGGCAGGCCTAATTAGAACAGTGCGCTGTTGACTTCTGCACTGTTTGGCTGGCCTGGTTCTAAGATGACCCAGGGGGTGGGTACTTGATGATGGACAGGCCTGGCCTAAAAAACTAAAAATCATGTTAAAAATTCACTGACACGCTGCTGGGCGCCGGGCCTCTTGTCAGCCCGGGCCCCGAAGAAGCCGCTTCCCCTGCTTCCCCGGTAGTTACGCCACTGCTTATCATTATTATTACTATTATTGCATCCCTGTCTTTAAAAATGACCTTGAACAACCCCTTTAAGTGACAATTCAGCACTACTATGTTAGAGTGTTAGAGTCAGCGATCTGATGGAACATAAATATTTCGGTTGGTTCACTAGCTTTGTCTCACTATTGCCACTAATCTCTTAAAGGATTTTTCCGGTTTGCATCAACATCCCTATAATAATTATTTATGAAGGTCGCTGTAATTTTGTAATGTATTTTTTACCTTTATTGCTCCTCTCTTCTGTTATGGGCTGTGGTCACATGACCATGTCCATGCAGCTCTTTCTTATTTCCTGTGATGTCATCTCCATGGGTGGGGCAGTGATAGGGGAGTGTCTATGTAACTAGCTGGGTGGGAGGAGCTATAAACTAGCTGGGTGTTGTTAGGAGCAGTGCTGGTGGTGTGGTAGAGAAAAGAGAAGTGCATCATGGGTTTGATTGGCTACAGCAACAGAAAGTGCTACATACAGGATGGAAACAAATCTGAGGGATTAGTTTATATGGTTAAAACGGGTCAGGAGAGTCCAAAATGAAAAAAAAAAAAAAGCATAGGGAAGATGTACATGAGGTAAGCAACTGCATGAGCATATTTGTAAAAGACCATAGTAATCCTAGAAAATCCATTTAAGGTCATCACATCAGCACTGTGATCATGGAGGGGAGGCAGAGCCAACAATCTTACTGCTTAAGCTGGCCATACACACCAATATTTTGGCTGAAGGTAATTTGAAAAACTACCTTCGTTCACGATGGACTTCTGGGTGCTGAAAATGTGAATGGCCAGGTTGGAAAATTTTGGTCCTGGGGATGCAACTACATACATAAGGTATGATCAGCCAAGTTCATTTGATCATTTGTCTTTGGTCAGTTTTTTGAAAAACTGACTCCCTGGTTGACTATTTTAGTCTGGCATGTTTCTGGTGGAAAAGTTCATGCCAATAATCTCATGGATGGCCGATTAGCTGCAATGTGGCCAATCACTGTCTCCTGTCTATGACCAGCTTTTGTAGGGTTTGTCCAACTGCTTGGGATGTACTAGCTTTCCTTAGGGAAACCAGCTTTCTATGAAGACCTAGTAGCAATGGTCCATGGTAAAATAATATGCAAAGAAAGATCTCACAGGCAAAGAGAAACATCACGCTAAAATCACCTTTTGAAAGTGACTTTAGAAAGTCATACTGGTTCTCTTTAAGGAGACTAGCTGTGTATGAAGACCTAGTGGCAATGCTCCATGGTAAAATGATATGCAAAAATGTATCTCCCACTCTGTACTGGTAAGAGGCAAGCACTCTGAAACAGCTGGAGAGATGTTTGGCTTGGTTATTTTCCCCGTGTCATGTCACAAGGCTTGTTAAAAGTTCAACTTTCACTTCCAAGACAGTTCTCTTCGTCTAGAATATACTTTTTTGCATAGGGTTTGTCCAAGATTAGAAAAATATGGCTTTTTCTTCCAATATTCAGCCCCATTCAGTTCATTGTAGCTGAGCTACATTGCCAGCCACGCCCTTATAGATGCAAGAACAAGGGGGCACAATCTAAAATTACTTGGGAGGAAGATCAGAAACAATGTGAGAAAATATTTTTACAATGAAAGAATAGTTGTGGTTGGGAAATCGACGGTAAGCAAACTTAAATCTGCCTGGGATATACATGTCTGTCCTAACATAAATAAGACATTTTATAAAGGCAGACTAGATGGACCAGGGGACCCTTTTTTGCCATCAATATTCAAGTTTCTATAAAGTACTACAAAAATTCCAAATTTTTCCCATGTCTGACCGTCACTACCCCCTAATTATCTGGTGACATAGATGTACTTTAATGGGTTAAGCATTTTAATGGGTGGAAATACAAAAAAAGCTTATTGAGGGGGTATTTCTTTCCTACTGATGTTGGGTAAATATGAAATGCTTAGATAATGGATTAGTATGAAATAAAGGCAGTAGAAATACTCTGAGCTCTCCATTCTTGCAAGAATTGGCCTAAATACTATTGAACCCGCTGTACAGTTATCTCTGCTGTGACCTCAGCGTTGGAGTGGCCCACCAGAGTGCCAAAGGATCCTCAGGTAGGGTCAGTCTCTGTTGCAATAGTGGGGCCCAAAGGTCCAGGAATAAAACCCCATTTGGAGCTGTCTTCTGAGATAATCACTTGCCACTAGGAACTATTTTGTTAATTCAAACCCTATTAGACAAATTGATGATATATGGGTTAGGCATCAAGAATAATTTCCTCTGGTGGGCCCCAAAAAGGTCTAGTATGATACCAGGGATGTGCAGCAGGGATTTCTTTTGTTGAATTACAAGACAATAGCCTGTATAATTCAATGTTGTCTCCTTCACTGCCCCATGATGGTAGAGATCATTTCAGGACAATTAGCATTAGGCAAAAGGGATAAGGATAAAATGTGACCATCGCAACACTTCTGACACTACATGTTTATGTAT
Organism: Bufo gargarizans; assembly: GCF_014858855.1. NCBI lineage: Eukaryota > Metazoa > Chordata > Amphibia > Anura > Bufonidae > Bufo > Bufo gargarizans. The sequence goes on along the minus strand of NC_058083.1, from coordinate 499,625,113 downwards.
GGCGCAGGATGAGGAGGGGTTAAACAGTTGAACATTGCCTTAACAGAGGAGCTACCTATGAGTGGCACTAGGGAGACAGTTTTCTTCCATATGGAGAGAAGCTAATTTGTATAATCTTTTCCCAGGGACCATTGCCCTCCTAGTCGTATCTCTGAAAGGAGAATAAACACCTTCCAAGACCCTTATTCAGGAGTCAATAATGATTTAGAGTGCTACAGCTGTTTGTTGATGTTGAAGCAGCATGTCCTTCCTAAGACCTTGAATCTCTTAAGACAATCAAAGGTATGATAGTTTCTTTAATGACTTGCAGATCTGGGTTAGGCAGCCGTTGTCTCCACAAATATAATGGAAATGCATGTCCAAGCTGGAGCGTCAACAATTGTCTTCCACCGGCGCAGACGACTAAGGTTTTACAGAATGACTTGAGAGCACGAGTTTTATAAAGACTCAGATTTTCCTTTTTTTACCTCCAGCACAATTATTATGCCTTCCATTATTATCTAACAACATCTCAATTCACCTATTGACCCGACTGTAAAATCTGGCAGGTAGTCAGTTATATGAACCACAAGGAATTGTAAGGCAAATCAAACAGGATCAGATCTAAACCGCAGAAATTTGGCCTCAACACAAATTATTCTAGAATAAATAAAAAAGAAAATGCATGGGCATGAATGCCTAAATCTGTGGTTTCCATTAATCCAGTCCACAGGAAAATAGACCTCGGCAAGTATTTCCGAATTGACAACGAGAATGTAGATAGATAGATAGATGATAGATATGAGAGATGGATAGATAGATAGTTATGAGAGATGGATACATAGATAGATAATAGATGATAGATATGAGAGACGGATAGATACAGTATGTAGACAAATAGATGTGAATTTCTGGGTATATGGGACATTAGGTTGGACTGACCAACTTGCAATGCTGTAAGCATATCCAAGCCTTTACTTGTTTGTCTGCTGACTGGTGGGGTGTTTGGACAAGCAAACATCCTATTAATGTTTGTTCCTGATAATCGCCCTGTGTAAAAGGCCCTTAATCGAGTAGAATGACTACTGATCCATAGGCAGTAGTGCTAGGCATCTGCATATTAGATATTAAAGAGCTTTTCCAATAATTTTTTTTTTATTCCAAAGATTTTTATTGTTTTTCAATATAGCAGTTACAACCATCCATCAGTCTCATACAGATGTAGCATGGTTAACACACAAACTCGTATCTCAAATTTCTTAATTCATCACGTTATCTTGAAACAAAAGCCATTAAAAAGCAATTATAGGCGTTTGCTTAACGCATTTAGTTTAGATAACACGTCTCAGAAAGCATGTGTGTTACCTCTACTACATCTGTATTGTTCAAGCATGAAAATCATCCAGGTTAAACAAGTTTTGCATTACAGGACTGAATCACATTTATGTCTTTAATCCAGAATCTAACAGTAAAGTACAAAACCAGAACATGAATAATAATTAAATGAAAACCCACAATGTGAGTGCGTCTAAAAATGTGAACATGAATAAAAACAAAAGGTGTCCAAGTGATTGACAGAAATTTCCAAAGACAGAGTGTCCCAATGGTCAGGATCTGGGGAATGGTCAGCGTTAGAGGACGACAAAGGATTAGTCCTGCTAGTGACTGATTAGCTAGGCTAGTTCACATACCAGCGACTTGACATCCATGCCATCCATATAGAGTGGAATTTTGACATGGAGGACTTCTGTGTGGAGAACATTTTCTTGTACATATAGGTGGAATTCACCAGAGCAACCACCTCGGTTAAGGTGGGAGTTTGGGGGCTTTTCCAATGTCGGGTGATGAACAATTTAGTCGCCATAAGTATATGAGTTGTCACTATTCTATACGGGAGAGCTATGCTGTCGATATCGATAAAGAGAAGTGCCATCTCTGGTGTTATTTCAAGTCTGTAGGAAGGTAAATTCAGCTATCAGAGCTTTAGTAAAGTTCCACAGCGGGAAAATCTTAGGGCCGGACCACAGTATGTGAAGGAGAGATCCCCTACCTCCACATCCCCTCCAGCAGTCAGGAGACGCGGTAGGAAACATTATATGGAGTCTGGTGGGTGTGTAATACCATCTCAGACTGGTTTTAAATATCGCTTCCTGGTGTGCTACACAGTGGAAAGCAGTGGTATTAGTACGAAAGACAGTATGCCATTGGTCAAATGAGAGACTGTTGCAGGTCGGTTTTCCACTTCACCAAAGGAGACGGCTTGTCCCATCCTTTTCCCTGGACGAAGAGATTATAGACAAGAGAGATACTCCACTTCTAGGGAGTCCCTCATGGAGGTATCTTAGGGCTACTTTAGGGATGTGTAGTGAGGTTCCTTAATTTCTCCCCAGCAAGGATCTAATCTACAGGAACTTATAAAATTCCCTATGGGGAATTTGGTAGGTATCATGTATGTAGGATAAGGACAACATATTGTCTGGACCCATCATATCTTGGGCTTTTTTAATGCCCTAGGTAGTCCAGGTCTGGAGATCTAGTCCTGGGACATAGTCTGTCAAGCAAGCTGTAGATATGGTGGAGGCAGGTATGGTCCTCTTGTCAGTTGACACGTCTAATTAGTTTTTCCAGGCTGTTACAGATACCTGCACCACTGACAGAGGGGATGTATAGACCCAACCCCCATGCCGTCCCTATCAGCGTGGAGCGAAGGGTAGAGAGGTTAAGCGAGGTCTTCTCTATCAAGACTCAGTGTTTGTCTTCAGAGTCTTGCCACCAGTGGAATAGTTGGTCTAGTAGACAGGCTGTATAGTAATGTTTCAAGTTCGGTACCCCCAGTCCTCTCCTAGTTTTATGCATGGTTAGAGTCAAGTATGCCACTCTAGGGTGTTTAGAGGCCCAAATGAAAGCCATCATTTGTCTTCGGGCTTTCCCAAAGAAAGATCCTGGGACTTGGATAGGGAGGGTTCTGAAAAGGTAAAGGAGCTTGGGCAGGAGCAGCATTTTGTATGCCGCCACCCTGCCAAACCACGAGATCAGGCAGGACTTCATGTCCCTGATGTCTTTCTGCAGTCCCTCAAATAAGGGGAGGGGGAATTGGTATGGAACGTAGGTTAGCTGGATTCCCAAGTACAAACCGGATTCCAAAAAAGTTGGGACACTATACAAATCGTGAATAAAAACTGAATGCAATGATGTGGAGGTGCCAACTTCTAATATTTTATTCAGAATAGAACATAAATCACGGAACAAAAGTTTAAACTGAGAAAATGTACCATTTTAAGGGAAAAATATGTTGAATCAGAATTTCATGGTGTCAACAAATCCCCAAAAAGTTGGGACAAGGCCATTTTCACCACTGTGTGGCATCTCCCCTTCTTCTTACAACACTCAACAGACGTCTGGGGACCGAGGAGACCAGTTTCTCAAGTTTAGAAATAGGAATGCTCTCCCATTCTTGTCTAATACAGGCCTCCAACTGTTCAATCGTCTTGGGCCTTCTTTGTTGCACCTTCCTCTTTATGATGCGCCAAATGTTCTCTATAGGTGAAAGATCTGGACTGCAGACTGGTCATTTCAGTACCCAGATCATTCTCCTACGCAGCCATGATGTTGTGATTGATGCAGAATGTGTTCTGGCATTATCTTGTTGAAAAATGCAGGGTCTTCCCTGAAAGAGATGACGTCTGGATGGGAGCATATGTTGTTCTAGAACCTGAATATATTTTTCTGTATTGATGGTGCCTTTCCAGACATGCAAGCTGCCCATGCCACACGCACTCATGCAACCCCATACCATCAGAGATGCAGGCTTCTGAACTGAGCATTGATAACAACTTGGGTTGTCCTTGTCCTCTTTGGTCCGGATGACATGGCGTCCCAGATTTCCAAAAAGAACTTTGAATCGTGACTCGTCCGACCACAGAACAATCTTCCATTTTGCCACACTCCATTTTAAATGATCCCTGGCCCAGTGAAAACGCCTGAGCTTGTGGATCTTGCTTAGAAATGGCTTCTTCTTTGCACTGTAGAGTTTCAGCTGGCAACGGCGGATGGCACGGTGGATTGTGTTCACTGACAATGGTTTCTGGAAGTATTCCTGAGCCCATTCTGTGATTTCCTTTACAGTAGCATTCCTGTTTGTGGTGCAGTGTTGTTTAAGGGCCCGGAGATCACGGGCATCCAGTATGGTTTTACGGCCTTGACCCTTACGCACAGAGATTGTTCCAGATTCTCTGAATCTTCGGATGATGTTATGCACAGTTGATGATGATAGATGCAAAGTCTTTGCAATTTTTCGCTGGGTAACACCTTTCTGATATTGCTCCATTATCTTTCTGCGCAACATTGTGGGAATTGGTGATCCTCTACCCATCTTGGCTTCTGAGAGACACTGCCACTCTGAGAAGCTCTTTTTATACCCAATCATGTTGCCAATTGACCTAATTAGTGTTAATTGGTCTTCCAGCTCTTCGTTATGCTCAAATTTACTTTTTCCAGCCTCTTATTGCTACTTCTCCCAACTTTTTGGGGATTTGTTGACACCGTGAAAATTTGAATCAACGTATTTTTCCTTTAAAATGATACATTTACTCGGATTAAACGTTTGATCTGTCATCTACGTTCTATTACAAATAAAATATTGACATTTGCCATCTCCACATCATTGCATTCAGTTTTTATTCACTATTTGTTTAGTGTCCCAACTTTTTTGGAATCCGGTTTGTATGATATACTTTCCCGTTGCCAATCTAGAGGGAACAGGTCTTTGAGCTGCAACAGCTGATCAAGGGGAATATTTACCGGTAGGCTCTGGGACTTATCTAAATTCAGTTTGTAGTAGGAGGCTCGGCCAAAGGTGTCTAATAGGCTAAATACTCTTTAAAGTGAGGTCCTAGGGTTTGTACAGAAGACAATAATGTCATCCGCAAAGAGTGCAAGCTTGTGTTCTTTAGATCCCACTGTGATGCCCGATATATCAGGGTCCATACGGATTAATTCTGCCAGGGGTTCAATAGATAGCACTAAGAACAAGTGGGACAGCGGGCACCCTTGTCTGGTGCCATTTGTCAGGGGAAAGGCAGTAGATAGAGCTCCATTGGTAAACACTTTGGCACAGGGGTTAGAATATAGTGCAGAAATGGCCGAGTAAATCGGGCCAGAGAACTCAAATTTCTGTAACACCTAGAAGACATAAGTATAGTTAATTCGATCAAACGCCTTCTCGGCATTCAGCGTCAGGAATGTATTAGGGGTACCTGAGGTTTCTGCAAGTTGCAGAAGTGACAGAATTCTACTGGTGTTATCAGGAGCCTGTCTTCCTGATACAAAACCAGTCTGATCTATCGAAATCAGTGAGGGGATTATTGACAGGAGCCTCTTCACTAGAATCTTTGCATAGATCTTGACATCACAATTCAGCAGTGAGATTGACTGGTAGCTGGTAATCTGTAAGGGCGATTTACCTGGCTTTGGGATAGTCACTATGAGTGCATTTCCGGCGGAAAGGAGCCTGATTCTATTGCTGTAGAGTACACAGGAAGGAGGTGGTTAATGAGAAGAGGGCCATACTTGTGGTATTATAGGGAAGAAAATCCGTCGGGACTCGGAGCGAGCGGATCACCGCCATTATTTCCTCAGGGGATATTGGCTTGTTAAGGGCATCCAATTTATCTGGAAGCAGCTGGGGGAGGTTAATCTTATCCATAAAGGAGTTTATATCCAGTTGAGTGGGCTGGGCAGTATTCCGATCCTCACCTAAATTGTATAGGCGGGAATAGTAGTCTCAAATATAGTTGGCTATATCTCTAGGGGCAGAAACTGGGTTCCCTGTTGTGGGGGGATGGAGACATTTTATCCTCGATTTTAATGTTAGGGACTTGAGTCGTTTCGCGGGCAGCGCTCCTGATTTGTTATCTTGTGCATAGTATTGGAATTTGAGCCGTCAAAGGGATTTCTCATACGCATACATGAGGAGGTTTCGCAAATGTAACCTTGCTCTAGAGAGCCTCCAAGAGGGTCAGTTTTTTCAATGACTCAAGCTTTTGGATGGTTTGCATAGTGTTCTGGATGTCTTCATCCCTTTGCTTGCGCCATATACAACTCTGTTTAATGGGAACTCCCTGCATGTATACCTTATGACAGTTCCATAAAGTAAAGGGCTGAACCTCTGGGGTGTTATTCAGTCTCCAGAAATAATCCAAAATTCTAGAGGGGAATTCAGATAATGTCAACACTATTGGAGCATGGTCTGACCACTGGATAGAACAAATTTCCACAGCAGAGGTCCTGTCTATAAGGGATCTTCTTACCCAAAACATGTATATGCGAGAGGAGGACCACAGAGTAGAAGTTGTAATCCTTTTCATTAACATGCAGAAGACGCCATATGTCATACAGGTCATGAGCCCACGCCAATTTCGCCACCAAGATTCTGCAGGACGAAGGGCCTGCAGTAGAGTCTAGGGAGGCATTACAGATGGCATTAAAGTCACCACAGATCACCACGTTGCCCTTCTGCACTTTTTGCAGTTTACACAGCAGGTGCCGAAGGAAGCATTCCGTGTGCGAGTTGGGATCATAGACAGTCACTAGGGTATATTCAGTATTATTGATGAAACAATGTACAATTATGTATCTGCTATGTGGGTCAATCCAGGTTTGGTATATCTGGACTGCCACTGACGCTTTGAAGGTGATAAGCACTCCTCTCTTTTTCTTAGGAAGGATGAGTGAATGATGAGAGGGTAGTCCCTATGGTGGAGCTTGGGTGGGTTGGAGGATGAGATATGTGTCTCCTGCAAACAAGCAATATCACAGTTTTGGGATTTCAGTTCCCGCCACATTACAGACCGCTTAAAAGGGGTATTCAGTCCCCTCACATTTAAAGAGAGACACTTAAGTACAATCTTTAGTTACAAAAGAGGGATATGAATATAAGCTGGCACAAGTTCTCACAGTTTGAGGGGGCTGTCTAGCTACATCAGCAGGTATGGCATGGTAAGGACACTCACTTGTCTATATAAAAAGCAGCAAAGGTAAAACAGAAAATAAATGTGGAGCAAACCACTGTAGAACAATACAGTTACCCAAACCGTGAACTTGCGCTTATTTCCATAGGTACCTGTCAAACTGCGATTGAAAACAGAAAGCATACAAAGTTAGCTCAAGAGGGATTCCACCGTCTTCCTCACCCAAAACATAAAACGGTAGAAATAAAGGTAAGAAGAAAAAAGAAAAGGTGTAAGAAAAAGACTTAGTTCAGGATATGGGCACCGCACGCCATTCAGCATCTATTCTTGCAGGGGAAGCGCTCTTGGTCGTTGGAGGGTCTTTTTCTATAGGGATGCGCCATTTGGTCAGGAGGGCCTTGCTTTCTTCCACCGAGGCAGCTGCATGGAAAGTTCCTTTCCTGTTGATAAGGATTTTTGTCGGGAATCCCCAACCGAATGGTATAGCATGTTGTCTCAGCATAGTTGTGAGTGGAGCAAGGCGTCTGCGGGCCTGTAAGGTAGCAGCCGATAAATCTGTAAACAGCTGCAAGGAGACATAGGGCTCAGGTAACAGTTGTTGTTTACGTGCAATTTCCATAAGCTTCTCTGTAACATGACAGAAGGAGTATCTGGCCAAGACATCCCTAGGCACTGAGTCCAGGAGATTGGGTGGTTTATGCTGAGTTCGTAGTCAGCACAAGTAGGGAGTAATACCTTAGTAAACTGTTGTAGGTATAAGTTCCAAACCGGAATTGTCTCTGAGATGTTGCGGAATTTAATGTTGTTTCTGCATTTACGATCCTCGTACTCCACCAATTTTGCCTGCAGTGTGTCCACTCCAGTGCGTTGTGGGAGTCAACCAGCTCATTGTGCGCCCCAGCAAAAGACGCCATTTTGAATTCTACATGGGAGACTCTGTCCCCAAAATAATTAAGCACGGAGTGCAGCGGCAGCAAAGTTTAGAACAGTCCCTATGTAGGGAAGAACGCAGGGTCAGCAGCATGTCCTTTAGTGTATTTTCAGAGGCCGCCTCATCTGAGGTTTGGAATTTAGAGAAAATATCAGTATCCTCTGTAGGGGTATTAGGGAGTGATGAGGTAATACCCTGGTCTGCAGCGTGCATGCGCTGTCGCTGCTTCTGAAGGCTAGCTAATGTTGAGTCCTGGTCCCCTATAGGAGTGGAGGTATGGCCGCCCTTCCCTCCAGTCACCAAGGGGTGTCAGGGCCTGTGTAAGGCTGCATGTCTGCAACCCGTATTATCGCCAGCAGTCTCTCAGAGGCGCCATCTTTGCTCACCTCCTCTCCATAGAAAAAGTACTCCAGAGGCATCAAGCCTTTAGTTTTCTGTGCCTTTTTCTTTCCTATCTGTTTCCTTGCCATATCCGAAAAGGTAAACATGCTGTAAGTCACTCGTGAAGTCGCTTGGCGGGAGAAAGGAACTGCAGGTCCCGGAGCTCACATACTAAGTGTCCATCTTAGGTCCTGGCCAAGCCCACGCCCCTTTCTGAGATATTTCAACTGATGACCTCAGGATAGGTCATCAGTATCTAATTAGTGGTGGTCCAATACCCCCACCAATCAAAATCAAGGATGAAGGACAGATAATAGATATCAAGTAGCCTGATCATTTGGACATATCAGGCCAAGATATTTGTGATGGCAAATTGGCAAAAACAAGAATATATCAGAATATGTCAGGCCTCCAGGTGGTCCAAGCTCCATTTGTCCTTTAAAAAAAAAAAATCTAATCTGATGGTGGTAGTGAATTTTTTCAGAAATAAACCTATTTTGGGTGCTCTTTGGATCCGTATGTCATGCTCTGACCCTCAGGCACAGCACTAGGTATAACTTAGTGCATCAATTATGCTCATTATCTTTCTTTAACCCCTTCAGGACACTGCCATTTTTCACCTTAAGGACGAGGCCCTTTTTAGCAAATCTGAAATGTGTAAATTTATGTGGTAATAACTTTGAAACACTTTTACTTATCCAGGCCATTCTGAGATTGTTTTCTCATCACATATTGTACTTCATGACAGTGGTAAAATTGAGTCAAAAAATTTCATTTTTATTTATAAAAAAATACAAAATTTTACCACAAATTTTGAAAAATGTGGACATTTCCAAATTTCAATTTCTCCACTTTTATAATAGATAGTAATAACTCCACAAATAGTTATTGCTTTACATTTCCCATATGTCTACTTCGTGTTTGGATCATTTTGAAAATGACATTTTCATTTTTTTGGGGACGTTACAAGTCGGCTTACAAGTTTAAAAGCAAATCTTAAAATTTTTAAGAACATTTCCAAACCCCAATTTTTTCAGGACCAGTTCAGTTATGAAGTCAATTCTGGGGCTTACATATTAAAACCACCCATAAATAACCTCATTTTAGAAACTACACCCCTCAAGGTATTCAAAACTGATTTTACTAACTTGGTTAACCCTTTAGGTGCCCCATGGGAATGCAAATTCAAATCTTTTTTGGGTCCTTCCATTCCTTGCTGTCTGGGGGACTTGACCTGGAAAATGTTTCCCTGGTGCAACACGGGCACCATGACTCCCTGAAGTACTCCCCGGCCTGGCTTTGAAAAATTAGGGCCATAATAACCACCTCTTGGAACTGGAGGAAAGTTCATGTGTGGCGTGCAGATTGAAATAACGCGTATGCATTGTACATTGCCACCTGTACAATGTGTACGGCCAGCTTTTTGTACCACACTTTTGTTTTTCGTGTGGCACTGTAGGGCTTCAGAACTTGATCTGAAAGATCAATCCCTCCCATGTGCTTATTGTAGTCCAGGATGCAAACTGGTTTGGGGAAAGTTGTACCTCGCACATGAGCAGGGGAGCTGCTATTTGTGTGAACGGTGGTCAGTAAAAGGAAATTCCTTTTGTCCTTGTACTTAACCGCCAGCATGTTATCATGGAGGAAAGCCCTGCTTTCACCCATTCTCAGTGGTTGCTCTACCAGGGATTTAGGGAGGCCTCTCAGATTTTTGTGCACTGTGCCACAAGCCACAGTACTTCTGGCAGTTAGGGACCTGAATAGGGGTATGCTGGTATAATAGTTATCCACATAGAGGTGGTTACCCTTATCCAGCAGTGGGTGCAGCAAGTCCCACACAATCTTTCCACTAACTCCTCGGATTTGGGGGCATTCTGGGGGTTTTATGCAGGAATCTTTCCCTTCATAAACGCGGAACTTGTGGGTGTACCCGGAGCTACTCTCACAAAGTTTGTAAATTTTTATGCCTTACCTTGCCCATTTGCTAGGCAGGTACTGGCAGAATCTAACCCTCCCTTTGAAAAGTAACAGGGACTCATCTACACATACATTTTTCTCTGGGTTGTACACCTCAGCAAACTTAGTTTTAAAGTGGTCAAGGACGGGCCTAACCTTGAACAGAAGGTCATTTTGGGGTGGGCACTGTGTATTGTAGTGTAGGAATTTCCGAATTGACTCAAAATGCTTCCGGGTCATGGTGTTACTGTAAATTAGAGTCTGGTAGAAAATGTCCAAAATCCATTATTGTCTGACTTTTGGCTTCTTTACTACGCCCCCATATGCAGCACGAGTCCTCAAAATGTCATCATCTCTGCTGCACCTAACCTAGGGTCCAACCTAGGGGTCTAGCATATGGCGAGGTAGGGTTCTGAGCTATAAATTGTTAGGCGTACAAATTGGTTTGGGCCACCATTAAATTTAAAAAATCTTCAGAGAAGAAAAAATATTGTTCTGTGAAGCCCGCACAATCTATCTGTATTCCGGAGTTGCCCACGAAATCCGGAATTTGGGGCTGATAATCGTCAGGGGGTTGGGTCCATATGGGGTCACTCTGGGGGGCTGCCTCCGTTGCTACCCTGGAGCGCCTTATAGAGGATCCCTCATCAGCGGATGATGATGATGATGATGAGGGGGAAGAGGAGTGGAGGAAAGTGGCCGACTCAGTATCAGAGGCAAGATAGGCGTATGCCTCTTCAGCTGAGTAAACTCATTGGGACGAACAGGCCATTTTTATTTTATTGGGGTGTTTTATGTGAAATGTGTAAAATGTTATTAAGTATGGGGTGTGTATGTAGTGTTTTATGTGAAATTTGAAATATAGAGAAATTTGAAATATAAAAAATAAGTTGAAAAAAACACTACCTAACTAAAATTGATATATATATATATATATATATATATATATATATATATACAAAATATAATAAATGGCAGAACCAACCTTGGAATATATTGGAGATTGGGTGCAAGCTCCAGTGGGAATAGCGTCCCAGGATAATATCAATGAAAAACAGAGCAGCACTCCACAATATATATATATATGTAGATTGAGATTTACTGAGATATATATATATATATATATATATATATATATATAAAAAGCGAAAAGGTAGGACTGCACTCCTGAGTTGTAGTGAAATCAAAAAAACTTTTATTCACCCATAATGTGGCAAACTTGCGACGTTTCGGCTCACAAGAGCCTTCCTCAAGCATAGAAACAGTGAAAATGAGGGCATATAAAGACATATCCTGAGTGACCAACCAATCACAATGTGGTTACAATCATAGTTCAATTAAATACATCTGATACATGTGCTAAAAATAAACAAAGTGCATGTGCATAAAGTGACATGTGCCATGAGATCCACAATACAAGAACTATATCCTTGCATGTAGCTCAAGTAACCATACGGTATACAAGACATCAAATACATATAAATAACATCTTTAGTAAGATTATAATAAAAAGTGACTTAGTGTAGCGGATGAAGATCATAGAAATCACACCTCTAAAAGTCATGGCGCCCGCAGAGACGATCGCGCTCCATTGAGCGTCTCCAACAGTTCATTGCGCATGTCCAGACGAGCGTCATCATGTGTGTCATAGCGCTTCAATGTGACGCATGCGCTCCTCACAATTATACTGAAACCGCCATTTTACTTGAAGGCAAAGTGCCCTACGGTTCCATTAGTGTTGGTTATGGATATATTGATTGTGCAAAATGCCTCCTCAACAATGTAACAAGCCGCCGTAGGTAACTCCTACGTTGTCCAGCATATGGGGAGAGTTCCAAATCTGCCGAGATGGACCCCAACCCACTAGGTCGCCTATGTCAGAAGGGGACACCTCAATGAACCCCACTGGCACTGTCAACCTGATTGCCGGTAATAACGCAGCCATAGGGGGGATTCTCCCTCAGATTTCAAAGGAAAGCACTACACAAAAATTACATATCTGGAGTTGCGCAACAATTTGAGAAAAACACAGGTACTATTGCTGGCGTCATCACTTTCAAAGAGGTTTAGTTCAGGGATCTTCATCCGATCATGTGAGGGTTAAAATTTCTAAAAGGCAAAGAGATATATATATAGAGAGAGATAAAACTAACTACACAAAAAAAAAAGGTGCACAGTAAAATGAGCAGACCGATCATAAAAATGGATGTTTCTGATCAGCTCTCAGCAGGTGCAGGACGCATGCACACAGATATTATGTACGTGCAAAAATCTACACTAACACTACCTAACTAAAATTGATTTCTATCTAACACTAAAAGTACTTTTTACACCAAAAAAACCCACAAAAAAACTGAGCACAAAAGCGACCAGTAAAACAAATGGTACTTATTGGTGCTTAGGGCTGGAGAACGCACACAAGCGGACGTTTGGTGCGTTCGTGCAGACAATGCAGTATAAATTTTTACTGCAGATACAAAAAAGAACACTAGCTAAAAATCTACTTTTATATATACGATTCTAACTATTCTTAAAAAAACTAAACAAAAACAAAGGGACAGATTATAAATATATATATCTGCACCAAATAAAAAGAGCCCAGGTGTTGAGCAGTAAAGTACGGACTGATCAGCACTTGGCGTTCACAGCTCGTACACAGAAAAAGTGGTGCAGAACAGGAAAAAAAGTGACAAAAAAATTAAAAATTACTTCGCTGCAGGCAAAATCGGATGGGGAGGAGGGAGAGAGGGGATAGGAACAGGGGTTAGGGCTTAAGAGGGGGGGTGTATTAGGGATCTTCAACTTCTGCTGCAGAAAAAAAAAAATCACTGCAGCAGATGTTCCAGATGTTCTTCTTCGTTTTCTTCTATACAGGAGCAGTAAAGGCAGTGAAAGCTGTGGTAGAACCACAAATTCCAGCAGATCGATGCACAGAGAAGCACAGAACCTCTCAGCATGCAGTCACCAGCTAGAATGGCTTCATGTAGGGAGGTTCTGCCCTTTCCTGTGCAGCTATAGCGCTGCCAGTGGCTGGAGCATAGCCTTCATGCTGCCTGAGGCAAAAGTTAAAACAGCACCGCCATGCCAAATTCTTGATCTAACCCCTTTCCTCCAGCCAGAGGACTATCTTTAACATTCTGGGCCCCAGTGCAAAATCTTTGGATATCAATGCATTTACCTATGAAAAGGCACAACAAAAAGAGCCCTCCCAGCATGCACTTTCTATAATACCGATGTCTTCTTATATGTCTCAACGGTCTTTGGACCCCCTCAGGCTCCTGGGCCCGGTAGCGACTGCTGCCTCTGCACCCCCTATAGCTACGTCCCTGAATATTCCCCAAAATGCCAGTTTTATTTGTATCAAATTTAGGGCCGCAATGGTCTGATGTTGGTCACAATCCTTAAGCCTTTCAGCACCTGAGCAGGTCTGGCCAGATATTGGGAGTAGGAAGTAGTTTAGACCAATGTAATCAGCAGAACATCTTAAGATTAGTTCTGATACTGAAGATCAGGTGCAGTCACAATGCCGCTCACTGGTCCATTGTTCCCTGCTTGTCCTGCAGTGCACCCTGCGTGTTGCTCCATTAAGCGTACATGGCGTGGAGCAGATTTACAATAGCTGCTTTGTGCAATCTTGTCACAGAACATTACATACAGTAAATATTTGCACTTCAGGTGTGGAACAACCTCTGGGTTTGTCACATGTTCCCAGTTTATAGCCCCTCATTGTGAAGTCATAAGACTTACTGATAAGAGGTAAGTGCTCCTATGCGAGAGGCGTCTTAACCCCAGTCCCTATATGATCTTTTATACTGTATGTGTCCCACAGCACACGGCTCTGAGTCAAGGCTGCTTCCCTAAAAACATTTTCCATTGTAACGTGCAAAGTATAACTTCACCTATTAACTGTTTAAGGCACATACCGTATGCCATTATATGATTAACTACTTCTTCTCTTTTACATACAGTAGTCTACTCATCGCCATAACCATGGGTGTTCAGAGAGATGAGGGGTCCTCATTTCATTCCTTGTTATCTGAGATAGATAGATGATAGGTAGGTAGATATAGTTACAGATAGACAATAACATGGATAGATACATAATTATAGATTTATTTAATTTATTTTACGCACTTATATAGCGCTACTATATTCCGCAGCACTTTACAGACATTAGAATCACGCTGTCCCCAATGGGGCTCACAATATAAGTTCCTTATCAGGATGTCTTTGGAGTGTAGGAGGAAATCGGAGAACTCGGAGGAAACCCACGCAAACATGGGATGAACATACAAACTCCATGCAGATGTCCTTTGAATTCAAACCTAGGACACAAGTGCTGCAAGGCAAAGGCACCAGTGCTGACCAGATTGATAGATAGAGTTGTAGATAGATGATACAGTGCCTTGAACTTTTCCACATTTTTTCCTGTTACACCCACAAACCTAAATGTATTTTATATTCTAGACCAACACAAAGTGGTAAATCTGTGTGAAGCGAAAAGAAAATGATACATGGTTTTCAAAATGTTTAATCAATAAAGATCTAGAAAGTGTGGTGTGCATTTGTATTCAGCCCCCTTGTGTCAATACTTTGCAGGACCACCTTTTGTGGCATGTCTCTACTAGCTTTGCACATCTAGAGGCTGAAATGTTTGCCCATTCTTCTTAGCAAAATAGCTCAAGCTCAGTCAGACTGGATGGAGATCGTCTGTGGACAACACTTCTTGCCAAGTCTTGCGACAGATTCTCAATGGGATTTAGGTCTGGGCTATTCTAAAACATGAATATGCTTTGATCTAAACCATTCCATTGTAGCTCTGGCTGTATGTTTACGGTTGTTGTTTTGCTGGAAGGGACCTCTGCCTCAGTTTTAAGTCTTTTGCAGCTTAACGAGTTTTCCTCCAGGATTGCCCTGTATTTAGCTCCATCCATCTTCCCATCAACTCTGACCAGCTTCCCTGTCCCTGCTGAAGAAAGGCATCCACACAGCATAAGGCTGCCACCACTATGTTTCACGGTGGGGATGATGTGTTCAGGGTGATGTGCAGTGTTAGTTTTCCGTCAAACATAGTGTTTTGCATTTAGGCCAAAAGGTTCAACTTTGGTCTCATCTAACCAGATTACCATCTTCTTCCACAAGTTTGCTGTCTCCCCTACTTGTGGCAAACTGCAAACGAGACTTCTTACGACTTTCTTTCAAAAGTGTCTTCTTTGCCACTCTTCCATAAAGGCCATATTTGTGGAGTACAGTACATGACTAATACACTGAACAAAAATACAAATGCAACACTTTCGGTTTTGCTCCCATTTTGCATGAGCTCAACTCAAAGATCTGAAACATTTTCTACATACACAAAAGACCCATTACTCTCAAATATTCACAAATCTGTCTAAATCTGTGTTAGTGAGCACTTCTCCTTTGCCGAGATAATCCATCCCACCTCACAGGTGTGGCATATCAAGGTGCTGATTAGACAGCATGAATATTGCACAGGTGTGCCTTAGACTGCTCACAATAAAAGGCCACTCTAAAATGTGCACAGTTTTGCCTTACTGGGGCGGGGGGGGGGGTCAGAAAACCAGTCAGTATCTGGTGTGGCCACCATTTGCCTCACGCAGTGCAACACATCTCCGTTGCATATAGTTGATCAGGTTGTTGATTGTGGCCTGTGGAACGTTGGTCCACTCCTCTTCAATAGCTGTGCGAAGTTGCAGAATGTGACGGTAGTAGAAAATATCCCCGTCAAGCATTCCCTTCTTCCCATGAAAGAAAGTCACCCAATATTCCACGAGTAGGAATATCCCTGGAATCGCCGAGTAATCCACACATGAGTCAACTTAATGCTGGAAACACGAGACTAACTTTACTGGCGCACAGAACTCACAATTTATGCAGCATAAAACTCCTCCTCTGGGCCCGGCTAGATAATTGAGTTTTAACAATACACACGGCTCAATTGTCTGCTGGCCAGAACATTTACAACTTTTAACACTTTCAGAATACACACAGCTCAATTGTCTGCTGGCCAGAACATTTACAACTTTTAACACTTTCAGAAAAGTACTTTCCATCCCACATACAAACATAATTTCAGCCTCCCTGTTCGGTACACGAATACATTCATTCTTGACATTTGGAACCAAACAATATAGACCTTAAAATAGCAGGGAGAGAATTAAACTGAAGCATATAGGCAATTGCATCAAAGTCCTTCACAATGGCCCCCCTTTTTCTCCCTGCTCCGGCAACTCGGTTGGACCTTTCCTGGTCCAGTAGGGTTGACGGGTTCAGAGCTTTTAGTCCGAGGTTAAATCCGTTTGGCGTGACAATCCATCGGCATTCCCGTTTTGCTTGCCTGGGCGATAATGAATCGTAAAGTCATAGGGCTGTAAGGCCAAGCTCCAGCGTAGCAAACGGGCGTTGTCCCCTGAAACCCGGTTAAGCCACACCAAGGGGTTGTGATCGGTGATGAGAGTGAACGCCCGGCCATAAAGGTAAGGTGTGAGCTTTTTGAGTGCCCACACCAAGGCCAAACACTCTTTTTCAATGGTGGCATAGCTGACTTCCCTTGGCAACAGCTTCCGACTCAGGTATGCCACCGGGTGCTCACCTCCATCCTCCCCGATCTGGCTCAGTACTGCCCCCAGTCCAAACATTGAAGCGTCTGTGTGGACAATAAATCTTTTGTTAGGATCTGGGGTAACCAACACCGGAGCATTAACCAGAGCAGTCTTTAGTGCTTGGAAAGCCACCTCGCATTCCGGGGACCACAGGACTTGTCGGGGTAGCTTCTTTTTGGTCAAGTCGGTCAGGGGTTTGGCCAGGGCGCTATAGTCGGGTACAAAGCGTCTGTAATAGCCGGCTGTGCCTAAGAAAGCCATGACTTGTGTCTTGGTGTGGGGAGTGGGCCAATTGGCAACAGCCTCGATCTTAGCCGGCTCCGGCCGTTGCTTACCACATCCTACTCGGTGGCCCAAATATTGTACCTCCGCCATACCCAAGTGACATTTGTCGGGTTTCAGGGTCAGCCCGGCCCCCCTGATCCTATCTAATACTACCCCTATGTGCTCTAGGTGTGCCTCCCAAGTATCGCTATGGATGGCGATGTCATCCAGGTAAGCGCATGCAAAGCTCTGGAGACCCCCAAGTAACTGATCCACCATCCGTTGGAAGGTGGCCGGGGCGTTCTTCATCCCGAACGGCATAACCCGGAATTGGTATAGGCCGAACGGGGTGATGAAGGCCGACTTGGGTATGGCATCTTCTGCTAGGGGAATCTGCCAATATCCCTTGCATAGGTCTATTGTGGTCAGATACTTCCCTGCAGAGATACGGTCAAGCAGCTCGTCCATCCGTGGCATCGGATAGGCGTCCGTAACTGTCTTGTCGTTGAGGCGCCGGTAATCTACACAGAAGCGGGTTGTCCCATCCTTCTTTGGCACTAAGACTACCGGCGAGGCCCAAGGACTTTCTGAGGGCTCAATTACGCCTAGCCGAAGCATCTCATCTATTTCCTTCCGCATCCCTTCCCGGACTGCTTCGGGGATACGGTAAGGGGGCTGTCTCAGGGGTGCCTGTCCTGGAGTCTCTACCTTGTGTATGGCTAGGAGTGTGTATCCAGGCTCCTGAGAGAATGTGGCCTGTTTTGTTTCTAGTAAGCGGACAGCTTGAGCCCGCTCTTGCGGCTCCAGCTGTTCACCTAGCTGGACTTTCTTTATCTGGGTCATCCCGTCGTTACTGCCCAATAGGTCGGGAAGGGGTAGGGTCTCTGTGTCTTCTCCTGCTGGTGCACAGATAGCGGCTACCTCCTCTGCCCGTTCCTGATAGGCCTTGAGCATGTTGATGTGAAAGGTTCGTTTCACATCTTCATCCTCGCAGCTGGCTATCGTGTAGGTCGTGTCGCATATCTGTCCTATAACTTTATAGGGGCCCTGCCAGGCGGCCTGGAGCTTGTCTGTTCGGACCGGTCTTAATACCATGACCTTTTGGCCTATCTGAAAGCTCCGCTGCCTAGCCCGTCGGTCATACCATACCTTCTGGCGCTGCTGGGCCGCCCGGAGGTTCTCTCGCACTGTCTGGGCTAATTCCTCCATGCGGTCCCTCAGCTCCAGGACATAAGGTACAACCGGGGTCCCCTCAATCTCTGTCTGCCCCTCCCAGTGATCCTTGATGAGATCTAAGGGCCCCCTCACCCGCCTCCCATAGAGAAGTTCGAAGGGTGAGAATCCGGTCGATTCCTGCGGCACCTCTCGGTAGGCAAAGAGAAGGTGTGGCAGGAATCGCTCCCAATCCTTGTATGCCCCCGTGAACGACTTCAACATTTGCTTTAGCGTTCCGTTGAAGCGCTCGCACAGGCCGTTAGTCTGGGGATGGTATGGGGAGCTAGTCAGGGATTTAACTCCACAGGTTTTCCATATCTGCTGGGTTACCTCGGCCGTGAATTGGGTACCTTGGTCGGACAGAACCTCCTTGGGAAAGCCTACTCGGGAAAATACTTTAACTAGGGCCTCTGCTACGGTCTCAGCCTGTATGTTAGAGAGAGCTACCGCTTCGGGGTAACGGGTGGCGTAGTCTACTATGGTGAGTATATACCGCTTGCCGGAACGGCTAGGTTGGGCCAGGGGCCCTATAATGTCCACGGCTACCCTTGTGAACGGTTCTTCAATAATGGGCATGGAAACTAGTTTAGCCTTTGGGTGGTCTCCCTTTTTACCTATACGTTGGCATACCTCGCACGTTTGACAATACGCCCTGACGTCGTCAGATACCCCAGGCCAGAAAAAGTTCTGAGTTACCCGATACCCTGTCTTGCGTATTCCCAAATGGCCTGCCAAGGGTACGTCGTGCCCAATCCTCAATAACTCCTGCCGGTATTTCCGGGGAACTACCAGCTGGCGTTTTTGCTTAGGCCCTGGTGCATTACCCCGGGTCTCGGTGAGCCTGTACAAGCGGCCGTTCTCCCAGATAAATTGCTCCTTCTCTAATCCCCCTTGGCCCCTCCTGGCTTTCTCTCGATACTTTCTGAGGGAAGGGTCTCCGGTCACCTCCCGCCCAAAGTCCTCTGGGGTGTCCCAGGGTAGGGGTTCTACAGTCAAGGGTAGGTTGGGTTGGCTTACCTGGGTCTCAGTAGGAAGTGGATGGCTCTCGGCAGCGCGACTTTGTGCTCTGGTGGTTACTGCGTGGGCCTCCTGAGCGGGGGTAGAGGCGAACGCCGAAGTCAGGGGGCCAATGTCGTTGCCCAAGATGACTTCAGAAGGTAAGTCTTTCATGACGCCCACATGAACAATGCCAGCTCCCGCCCCCCAGTCTAGGTGTACCTGTGCAGTAGGGATACGGTATACTGCCCCCCCTGCCACTCTCACAGCAATTGATTTCCCCGGTTTCTCTGATGCCTTAATAAGGTGTCTTTGTACCAACGTGATGGTTGCCCCACTGTCTCTTAATCCCCGGGCGGTTTTTCCATTAACCATGACCAGCTGACAATGGTGTTTCCTGTTGTCCGTAATAACAGATTGTACCATGAGGGCTTCGTAAAGGGTGCCCAATGGTTCTTCCTGACCCAGTTCCTGGGGATCCCAAGCCGAGTCTACACAATGGGCTGCTGCTGGGGGGCGGTACCCAGGTCGAGACCAATTTGACCTGGTGTTGTTGTCCATGGGGCAATTCTGCTTGTAGTGACCCAGCTGTTTGCACCGGAAGCAGCGTTGTTCATTGCCCTCCTGGCGTGGATAGCGAGGGCTAGATGTCACCGGTCTGTTAGGAGGTTGGTATCTAGCGGCGGGTGGGTATGAGGGCACCGTTGGTCGTGGAGGTTGTACCCGTGGTGTGACCGGGTTCGTCTTGCGAGTATCCGCATATTCATCCGCCAACTTAGCGGCCTCTGGTAGAGTCATGGGCCGGCGATCTCTCACCCAGTCTTTGACATCCGTCTGGATGTGCTCGTAAAATTGTTCCAGGAGCATTAGTTGCAAAATGTCCTCTGCGGTGGTGGCCTGGCTGCTGTTGACCCAGTTAGAGGCCGACAGGGATAACTGGCATGCCCATTCCACGTAAGAGTCTTTCGTGGTTTTGCGTGAGTCCCTGAACTTTTGTCGGTAGGACTCCGGGGTTACTGCATAACGAGCCAGGAGCACTTCTTTAACCCTGGCGTAGCTATGGATCTCCTGCTCTGGCACGGTCCGGAAAGCATCAGAAGCTTTGCCTGACAGTTTGCCTGACAATATTGAGACCCACTCTCCTCTATCTATTCGGTGCAGGTTACATTGTCGCTCAAAATCTGCCAGGTAATTATCAATTTCACTGTCTTTTTCATCAAAAGCTTTAAAAGCGCTAAACGGAATCTTCCTTGTGTCTGCTGTACTGTACTCACTGTTTGGAGAATGTGCGGCTGCTTGTTGGACTGCTGCCAGTTTTAACTGTAGCTCTGCGTCTCTTATTTGTTTAGCCTCCTCCGCTAACAGGTTCATCACTTTCAGCACCACATCCGCCGTTGGGTTCGGACCGAACCATGCTAGCTTCTCTCTCATTGCCTTGTTGGCTGGTGATTCCTCCTCCTGAATCACTGGTGTCCCCATCTCTTGTACTGCTGGCGTTGCTGCAACCAAGTTCTCCTGGTCTAGCTCCATTAATTCTGCTATAATGACCCGCTTGGTTTTGTTGCTAGCAATCCTTCCACGGACTTCCAGTAGTTCTTTCAGTGTATTTCTTTTAAGCAGGGTGTACCAGCCTTCCATTCACTGTTCCCAGTGTCTGCTTGGAATCCTGGTGTAAAGGAAAGTAGAAGGGAAAATCCCGCTGCTGCCAACCAGTTGTGACGGTAGTAGAAAATATCCCCGTCAAGCATTCCCTTCTTCCCATGAAAGAAAGTCACCCAATATTCCACGAGTAGGAATATCCCTGGAATCGCCGAGTAATCCACACATGAGTCAACTTAATGCTGGAAACACGAGACTAACTTTACTGGCGCACAGAACTCACAATTTATGCAGCATAAAACTCCTCCTCTGGGCCCGGCTAGATAATTGAGTTTTAACAATACACACGGCTCAATTGTCTGCTGGCCAGAACATTTACAACTTTTAACACTTTCAGAATACACACAGCTCAATTGTCTGCTGGCCAGAACATTTACAACTTTTAACACTTTCAGAAAAGTACTTTCCATCCCACATACAAACATAATTTCAGCCTCCCTGTTCGGTACACGAATACATTCATTCTTGACATTTGGAACCAAACAATATAGACCTTAAAATAGCAGGGAGAGAATTAAACTGAAGCATATAGGCAATTGCATCAAAGTCCTTCACACAGAATATTGGCAGAAACTGGAACACGCTGTCATATACGCCGATCCAGAGCATCCCAAACATGCTCAATGGGTGACATGTCCGGTGAGTATGCTGGCCATGCAAGAACCGGGATGTTTTCATCTTCCAGGAATTGTGTACAGATCCTTGCAATATGGGGCCGTGCATTATCATGCTGCAACATAAGGTGATGGTCGTGGAGGAACGGCACAACAATGGGCCTCAGGATCTCGTCACTGTATCTCTGTGCATTCAAAATGCCATCAATAAAATGCACCTGTGTTCGTTGTCCATAACATACGTCTGCCCATACCATAACCCCACCGCGACCGTGGGCCACTTGATCCACAACGTTGACGTCAGCAAACCGCTCACCCACACAACGCCACACACGCTGTCTGCCATATGCCCTGAAAACCGGGACTCATCCGTTACCAGAACGCCTCTCCAATGTGCCAGACGTCATCAAATGTGAGAATTTGCCCACTCAAGTCGGTTAAAACGACGAACTGCAGTCAGGTCCAGACCCCGATGAGGACGGCGAGCATGCAGATGAGCTTCCCTGAGATGGTTTCTGACAGTTTGTGTAGCAATTCTTTGGTTATGCAAACCGATTGTTGCTGCAGCTGTCCGAGTGGCTGGTCTCAGACGATCATGGAGGTGAACATGCTGGATGTGGAGGTCCTGGGCTGGTGTGGTTACACGGGGTCTGCGGTTGTGAGGCCGGTTGGATGTACTGCCAAATTCTCTGAAACGCCTTTGGAGACGGCTTATGGAACATTCATTGCACAGGCAATAGCTCTGGTAGACATTCCTGCAGTCAGCATCCCAATTGCAGGCTCCCTCAAACGTTGTGACATCTGTGGCATTGTGCTGTGTGATCAAACTGCACATTTCAGAGTGGCCTTTTATTGTGGGCAGTCTAAGGCACACCTGTGCAATATTTATACTGTCTAATCAGCACCTTGATATTCCACACCTGTGAGGTGGGATGGATTATCTCGGCAAAGGAGAAGTGCTCACTAACACAGATTTAGACAGTCTTGTGAACAATATTTGAGAGTAATTGGTCTTTTGTGTATATAGATCTTTGAGTTCAGCTCATGCAAAATGGGAGCAAAACTGAAAGTGTTGTGTTTATATTTTTGTTCAGTGTAGTTGTCCTGTGGACAAATTCTCCCACCTGAGCTGTGGATCTCTGCAGCATCTCCAGAGTGACCATGGGCCTCTTGGCTGCTTCTCTAATTAGTGCTCTTTTTGCCTGGGCTGTCAGTTTAGGTGGACAGCCATGTCTTGGTAGGTTTGTGGTTGTGACAAACTTCTTCCATTTTTGGATAATAGATTGGACAGTTCAGAGTTTGGGATTTTTTTTTAATAACCGAATCTTGCTTTACACTTCTCCACAACTTCATCCCTGACCTATCTGGTGTGTTCTAGGTTTTCATGATGTTGTTTGATCACTAATGTTCTCTAACAAATCTCTGAGGCCAGATGAAGCTATACTGAGAATACATTATATCTGTAAAGAATAAATCAAGGCAACTGGACGTACTGTAGATTTCTTGAAAACGTTTCACTCGTTCTTCCAACGAGTTTTCTCAATTCTGAGTGATTGTACAAAAATTCTGGGAATAAATATGTAACTGAATCCACATCTGGTAATTATACCCAGCATTGGGTCAAAGGTGTTGATTCCATTATCCTAATTGGAGTCAGTAGGTGATAAAGACTTCCTAGAAAAAGGTGTCAAGACAGCATTGTATGTGGCAGACAATAGATGTCTAATCCCCCCACCTCTATTCAAGCTTGGCTTCTCCATTTTTACGTAGATGGCCTCCTTCATGCCTCGTTTGCACCAATCGGACTCCTTATCCAAAACACGTACTTCACTGTCTTCAAAGGTGTGACCTGTTCCTTTTAGATGTAAGCACACGGCTGAATCTTGACCAGATTGTGAGAATACATTACACAGAAGTGGACTCCATTTACTAATTAGGTGACTTGTGAAGGCAATTGGTCACACTAGATCTTATTTAGGGGTATCAGAATACAGAGGACTGAATACAAATGCACACCACATTTTTATTTGTTAAACATTTTGAAAATCATGTATCGTTTTCTTTTCCTTCACACATACTTGCTACTTTGTGTTGGTCTATCATAAAATCCCAATAAAATACATTTAAATTTGTAGGTGGAATGTGAAAATGTTTTGAAAAGTTCAAGGGGTATAACTACTTTTTCAAGGCACTGCAGATAATAGCATAGATACATTAGATAGATAGATATATTGACAGTATAGACCAGGGGTGCACAACCTGCGGTCCGGGGGCCACATGCGGCCCTTGATACCATTCTGTGTGGCCCCCAACCATCTGGTAACAGACATGTATGCCTATGTCTTGTGGCGGCTCACATGTATTTTTCATGTATTTCTCCGATTAGATGGGAGTCCTGGAAGTGTAACTAGACATTAATGGTACATAATGTGTGTTCAATATGCCATAAGTAGAATATCTTAGTTGTTAATACACCTTTAAATTTTAATTTCAGCCCTCGTCATTGGTTCAGTCTGGCAATATGGCCCCCAACCAGGAAACGTTGTGCACCCCTGGTATAGACAGTATCTATATTTCTATCTATTTATCTGTCTACCTATCTATCTACAATTCAAAATAATTGAGGGGTTCGGTTCTCAGCAACAGAAAATTCAGGTTCCAGGACTCCACTTTGCATATTATGTCTAGAAACAGGACAGACATGTCAAAAAAATCTATATCTGGGACATTATACCTAATGGATTACATTGCCCACATGGTGTATTATCCAGTATTTCTGATGATTGTGCTGATTACAGGCAGAATAAAGTTTCCATTAATAGTACATTCCCATGTTATCTGTTTATGTGAAAAGTCACCGCCATTAAATAGAATCAACTGGATATAAAACTACTTTGAACATAGGACTGGTTGGCTGCCAAGTGTCATCTAGATAAAATGTAAGTCGCGCCTGAGTTCTGCCCTTTGCACTATGGGATTAAGACTTGAGGAAGAGTCAGCAAGAACCTGAATTACCCAAAGGTAAATAATTGGAAGGAAACATGTCTGAAAACCCTCTATTTAAAGTGAGAGATTGTGAAATGATTGACAGGGCATCTGGCTGAGATAGGACGGTCATACATGAATATATGCCTTGGGGTGTTTCCAGCATGAGACACCTCCAGTTGTGAAGCTGTCAGTGAGGCTGACTATTCTGTTATCTTCATGATACCTTTTCCTTATTTGTGAGAGTTTAAAGAGTTGTGTTATTCCTATTTTACTGTTACATTGCCAGGACATACCGCCATGCTATGCCATCTGATTGGTTGGGGTCTAACTTCTCAAATCTCTCGGCTGGACCCCCTACCAATTAGAAACTAATGTTAAACGTTTTGAGGTGCTCATCATGGCGAAGACTCCTGTGTCTGGGTATCACACTCTTCACCTTGCCAGTGTTGTCTGGTCCTCAGGTCTAGGTGTATATCGTCAACACATATAGTTGACAGTAGACCTGTAACCACCCGTTGGAGTTATGATCTGACTCCTGCTGTGGTAAAGAAGTGGTAACAAGGATAGTTTTCCTGGTGCCTGATCAACAAGCTGCAGTACCGATGACTTGTAGGACTAGTGACAGTATACAGTATATGTGCTACACTTATAAACCAAGTGATTAACAAATTAAGCACCTGTGTGGATGTGCAATTACATAAATTCACTAATTTACAAGTGCAGAACTAGAGCCCTATGAGCCCCAAGACAAAGTTTGGACCTACGCTCTAGCAGTAGCTGCCAAACATTGTTAAAGTGAATGCGTCATCTAAAAATGACCTATTGTTGAAATCAAAGCTTAATATTAAAGGGAATGTGTCATCAGAAAAATTACCTAGTTTTTAAAGGAAAAGTGTCACCGAATATGTTATCTGCCAGATGTTTTTTATTCTATTTCCTGAACATTATTATGGGGCAGCCATCTTGTCTTAGCTGTTCTTAACAGCATTTACACAACATAAAAAAAATTGTTTTACGGCAGCCCTATGAGCCATAGACACATTTTCATGTTTAACCCTTTTTATTAAAGAATTTTTGATGGTGCTATTTTAAATTTTCTATAGCAATATCTATATTTCAATAAAAACCATAAACTTAGTCAGTTTTTGCACTGGCAACTAAATCTAATAATTGGCGAATTTAAAAACTATTTATTCACAAATATGAAAAATTTGGTAAATTCATAAAAAAAGGTTTGATTGATTGTCAAAGCTTATCCTATTCTTTCCTTGTACAATGACATCTTCACAGGTGACAGAGCATGTCTAGAAAACTCTCCCATAGAGGTCAGTGAGGTCCTGTCTATGGACCATGGGGCTGCCATAAAGCAATTTTCTTAATGCTTTCTAAATGCTGTTAAGAACAGCTCAGGTAAGATGGCCGCCCCCATAGTCATGTTCAGATAACAGAATAAAAAAATCAGAAAAAGTCAGAAAAGGCTGTTGATCACTGGGAACGCTTGGGAAGCCTGTCAGTCACTGATAGGCCCACAAGGAACAGGAATTTAAATTAATGAAATTAAGGTTATACTGAGTCTTTTCTCATAAAACTATACATCAATCTTCTGAGCTCCTCCTGCTCTACACCTGCTGCCTGCAGCTCAGACACCATGTTCAATGTGACCCCTTTAAATGTTATTGATGATATTGATTGATATTGAAATTATTTAAAAGTGATGTGCACATGTCCTATATACACAAAGAGTGGGCCCTCAGAATGATTACCTCTGATGGGCTTGAGGATATTCAGCCGTGCACTAAACTTCAGTTCAGGATACCCTGAACGAATGTGCTATGCCAGGATTTAGACGAGTGGAACAAGGACAGGCAGGAATAGCAATGTGCTATCCAGAGCTGCTGCCTGCACAGCTGAAGCCTGGTACAGCACAGGAGACCCTGTACCAATGAGCTATGCCAGGATTTGGCTGCCAGTACAAAGGCCACTGCGGCCCCTATTTCTACAGTACTGTAGAATCCGTACACCACATATGAGTGTTATATTGGTTAGGGATTCCAAAGACACCCTGAACTTTGGCTACCTATTTTATCATAAAAATGGTAAAGAAAAACAAAGTATATTACAAAAATGTATTATAGGGCTTTTAAAATACAGTGCTCAACATTAAAATTGACACACCAAGAAGAAAAAGCTGTAGAGTTATGCAAATCGAAGAAGTAGCAGGTGTCCCAAAGATCTGCAGATTATCACATTTTCAAGCACCTAGCTCCAGTCTTTGGCATGTGGGAGGGACATAAAAGCCATATTGAAAGCAACATTTTTTGAAACATGAAACCTGGAAAATCAAGTTATGTGGGATGATTGTGCAATGTCTCCTGTTCATCTATATGCTAGTTATCGGCACATGTCACAAACTGAGAGGGACAGAATTCTTGAACTGAGACACCTTGGTTTATCATTCCAGTAGATCACTACCCGCCTCAGCTAAGATGTTAGTACTGTTCAGTGTTGCATGTCTCCGTGGCTAGGAGAACAAGACAAACTGGAATGACAGCAAGAGGTGCACAGAGGAGAAACTCTGTGCGGATGGATCATCTGATCAGATGAATGGCGAGTAGTGATCCAATCTGTACTGCAAGTGAAATTGGACATCACATCCTAAACCTAGGGCGGCAAACAGTGTCTACAGAAACCATCAGAAGGCATTGAACTACAACCCAGATGTCCAGCTAAGGGTGTTCCATTGACCAAACGCCTCCATTCTCAAAGGAAATAATTCTGTACAGCAAGAGGACAATGGAGACTAGAATGGAATCTATACTATTCCGCTTTCGTCTCGAATACAATGATAGCCAGAGATTGGTTTGGAGACCGCATGAGCGACATCATGAAAAGGCCTTTACAAGGGAACGTTACACCGGTCCTACTCCCAGGATTATGGTGTGGAGTGGCATAAGATACAGATTTCTGTAGTCTCCATTTCAAGTACAGTAACAGCTTGGCATTAAATTGATTTGGTTCTGGAACCAATGATATGGCTATTTCTCCAAAGTGCACCAGGAGCTGGTTTCCAACAGGACAATGCCAGGTCTCATTTTGCTCATGCTACTTTGAGTAGCCTGCGTGGCTAAATATGCTACCATTGCCTGCAGCATCTCTGGACTTGTCTTCCATCAAGCACATCTGGGATTTCATTGCTTAGTAATCACATAGGAAGCTGTCAGCAGCATATCTCGATGATTTACATTCCCAAGTGCATTCAGCATGGCAGAACATTCCTAAGAAAACCATTAATAACCTTGTTGATAGTATGCCAAGGTGTGTAAGTGCATATATTTCTGTGTATGGCACTCATACTCAATACTGAATAAATTGAGGTGTTTACACTTTTTTTTATTATTTGCATGTCTATTGATCCCGTGATTAACATAATTCCACAACTTTTCCTCCTTGGTGTTGCAATTTAACTATTAGTGTTGATCACGAATATTCGAATTTCGAATTTTTATTGCGAATATAGGTATTTTGAAAATTTGAGAATATTTCGAATATAGTTATATATATTCGTAATTTCGAATATTCTTTTTTTTTTTTTTTTTTTTAAATCAGTACACATGATCCCTTCCTGCTTCTAGCTTGTGGGCCAATAAGAAGGCTGCAATATACTTGACTTTAGGAGTAGTAGTGTTTACGAATTTTGCTCTATATTCGTTTTTTCGAATATTCGATATATTGCTATATATTCTTGTTTTAGAATATTACGAATATTCGAAAAAACAAAGTTATAGCAATATAGCAAATATTCGAAAAAAAAAGGATCTAGAGCAATTTAGCTAATATAGTGCTATAATCTTTTTTTTTTTTTATAGTTGTAATTGTTTTCCAATCTGGACTTTAGATGAGAAAAAAATTACAACTATAAAAAAAAAGATTATAGCACTATATTAGCTAAATTGCTCTATATTCGTTTTTTCGAATATTCGCTATATTGCTATATATTCTTGATTTAGAATATTCCGAATATTCGAAAAAACTAAGTTATAGCAATATAGCGAAAATTCAAAAAAAATCAAATATAGAGCAATTTAGCTAATATAGTGCTATAATCTTCTTTCTCTAAAAGTTGAAAAATTCGCAATAAAAATTTGAATCCGAAAATTCGAATTACAAAAATTTGCATATTACACAATCATTACCTTGCCGATTTTTCGAGTAAAAAAATGGCGAATTTTCGAATATTCAACAAATATTCTAAAAAATATTCGCGAAATATCGCGAATTCGAATATGACCCCTGCCGCTCATCACTATTCACTATTGAAGAGTGTAGTTTTTAATAAAGTTTGAAAAGTTTGGCATACCTTAAACTACGCATATACAGTCTATTCACACTTCAATATTCTCAAGGGGGTCTTTGTGATGTTCAGGCCTCTCTAGGCTTCAAGTGGCTTAGCTCAGAAATTATTGCATTTCCCTAGGGCATTTTCCTACCAACTGCTATAGTGTTCCCAGGTACTGATGCCCCATCAGCCACTTGTCCCTGTGGCACTAACCTTGCTATTTCTTCTCTCTAAACTACCCAGCTTCTCATCTGTAACTTTCGCAGGTAAGTAGACTTCCTCTCTTTCCATGTTTGCATCAGCCTATCATCGATGGTTGTCACTGCATCTACTGTAGCTGCAGCCATCTCTTCTGCAGCCATACCAACTTTGTTGGCACACCTGCAAGGAGGGAGACTCCGTCTTTTCCCTCTCATTCTCTCTAGTAGCCACTCCATATCACAGGTTGCTCCATCAGTCCACCTCTGTTGCAGGCTTGTAGGACAGAAGACTTCCTTTCCTTGCTACTTGCAGATTTTTTTTAGTGACATATGTTTAGGACTGCCCTGTGGCCTGTTCTTGTAGAACTTTCTTCCATCATGCATCTTCTGCTGTGCTTGGCTCTGTGCTGCATCATCACTCATATTACCAGTCAGGAAGTCTTTGAGCACAAAAGCCCCTTTACATCTAGGCATTTCTAAAGTGCACCTCCACTTGTTTGACTTGCTATATCTGATGCTACTCCACATTTATACAATGTACATGCAAGAAGCAAAATAACTCTCCACCTGCAGCTTCTTCTCTTTGGACTTCTGCTGTAGCAGCCTTTGCAGCAGGCCTCGCACAAGTCAATAGCCTTAAAAATTCTCTAGATTTTTTCCCAAAAGGTTAACTACTATGGCTGCGGGTCTGAATCAAGGGGTCTCTTCTGGAGTCTGAAACTATTTGTACTGCTATAGAGGCTTGAAATAGCTGCAGAAACAAGAAGCCAAAGAAGTCTTGGTAGTAAACTTTGCAGTTGTCGGAAGAAGCCATCATAGTGGTCATGGCCAGAGGGAGGAGAAAAGGAAAAAGAATGTCTACAATCTGAGACAACATTGCCTGTGAGTCATTTGATTTATAGAGGACCTGTCGGCTCTCCTTACATGTCTGTTATATTAAATCCTTGCATAACCCATAAGACAACAATTCTGGAGCATATTCACTTAGAACTCAGTGCTGTGATGTTCTTCTGTCATTCCTCCTGCAAATGTATGAATGAGACCTGGCCCACATGGATTCTTTTTGTAATGCAATTAATGGTTTTAACTATGGAACTAAAGCTGTACCACATATGTAATGCATTAAAATCAACTAACAGTGTTGCAACTCATTTTTGTAGCTCAAAAATAAATTAAAAAGTAGGTGTTATCATTCCCATTGTCAATAGGTTGTATATAATTATATATAATGTATGCTACTATTCGATAAAACACACAATTGCAGTCTACAAAACCCCAAATGAAGACTACTTGAAGTTGAAAAAGACCTATACATATGCGTGTCTCTGGCAGGTACAGTCAGTGTTAGTGTATAATATGCATATTACTATCAGAGGTATTTTAACAACACTTTCTTTGGGTATATCTTTGTGCTATCCTGGTTTCTTAGTCCACCCATCCAAGTCTCTTCAGACGACTGATAAGGAAGTATTCCTTCTTGCCAAGATGATTACTCAAAATGATAGTTTGGGATCTCCCACTCATTACAGATGTGCCTGAAATTTGTGGAATGCATAAAAACTTTCCAGTCTTGCAGCCGCACACAGAGCTACACAAGGGAACGTGCGTACACCTCGTGTCCTGCAAAATGTGTTACATGGAGGGTATGAGTGGTCATAGTTATGTCAGACATTGCTCAGATAGTATCTCAGACTCATTTTTTGCATGCATCTGTAGCTAAAATGTAAATCCGCTGCTTTACAGGGGACTTGTATAGAGCTAGGAAAAATATCATTACACCTGTCCACATGTTGTGCCTGATATTGCAACCCAGCTCTTATTAAGTGATTGGCGGTATTTTTGCTTATCCTGTACAACCCCCTTTATAGATTTCTGAATTGTCAGTTCTTATCCCCTTCTGTCTTGTGCCATAATAGTATATTGCAGGAACTATACCGTTCTCGTGTGCCCCCATACTATAAGGGCTAATGCACACATTTTTTTTTTTTCTGTTTCCGTACCGGTTTTTTTCCGGCCCGTATACGGAACTATTCACTTCAATAGGGCCTCAAAAACAACTCTGTGTGCGTTCTGTGTCTGTATGTCCGCATGGCCATGCCACAAAAGAAAAAAAGAACATGTCCTATTATTGTCTGCATTACGGACAAGGATAGGACTCTTCTATTATGGGCCGGCCGGTCCGTTCCACAAAATACGGAACGCACACGGCTGGGATCCATGTTTTTCAGATTCTCAATTAGTAAACCGCAGGACAGACAAGGGTCTCATGTGCATGAGCCAATATAGCGCAGTGATGGAACTACATCATAACTTGCAGGTTCTGGCTGTTCTATACAGCTGATACCTCGGAGATAGCTCTCCAATGCTAGCTTTTTGACCCCTCTGATACCGCAGTCAACATGTAGTACCCCAGAGGGGGCACTAATAATAATATTGTTATGCAACTATTATTACATATAATGTGCCTGGTTGTCCAGCAGGTAGCAGTGTATCTGACAGAGAGTACCTTTAGATAGAATGAAACTTACCATTCCATTCTCCCCCTCTTGGGCAGAACTGGGCTAGTCCTGTTTCCTACCAAGGGAGGGGTTGGAGGAAGCTACAATTGAGTCAAGAGTGGAGAAGTGGAGTTGAGAGGTGAAGCGAGAGAGTGAAGTAGCATGGTATGGTGGGGGAGCGTTTCCCCTCAATGTTGCAGGAGCATTGGCAAAGAAGCTCAGAAAGCAGTCCACTCCTGATATATAAAAGGACAGTACCTCTGAGAGGCAAAACAGAGCCAAGGACCCCTACTCAGCAACACGGGTCACAGGATATCCCACTCTCATAAGAAACAGTAACTGAAGCTGATAGGAACCAGACTGAAGCCTGGTATTAGCACAGCAACAGAGAGATAAAGCAAAGTATTCAAGTTTACCTGCCAGTTTACCCATAGCCTGTTGGAGGCAAGAGAAAGATCAAGTATTGTTTGGATGATGCAAGTTTATTCAAGTAAAAACCATTAAACTTCACCAAGTCTGGACTCTTCTACTCCACCAACTACAACTCCTTTGTCTCTATGGAGCCTAACCCCTGACAGTATCCAGGTAGGAGCACCGTGACATAAATTATTAAGGCCGCATCACCACTCGGCATTCCTAACACTGGGACCCAATTGGCTCTGGGGTGCGGCACGTCGCAAATGCTGATGCGGCACAGTCATGGGTTGCTATGGCAACTGGGGGCCTAGCAATGGTCTGCAAGTCTGCTGTGTGTAGAAGCCTATGAGACTAATAGGTCGCCTGTCAGTTTTACTCAGAAAGGCATATTGCACTGGAATTCTGAAAGTGATCAGGAGATCAGACATTTAAAGGGGCTGCTGCCCATGAAAATATTCTACATTTTTTAAGTAAAAATGGATCCGAATACTTTTGTAAGTAATTAAAATTTTTGTATAGCCACATAGTTAATTCAATAGCATATATTTGTATAGCACCACCCGCTGTTTGGTAATTTTCCTTATTTTTCTTTCCACCTCACTGAAGTGGTCACACATGCTCAGTTCCATCTTTAACTGCCAAAAATCATATTTACTGTTAGAAGCTGTGACAGTTACGGGAGGGGTGCAGCAGAAATTATACGCCCCAGAGGAAAGGACAAACCCCTTCAGCTGTGATAGGGGGAGAGATGAATGCAGTGATCCAGAAAATGAATCACTATTAACAGGGTTGGCCACTTTCTGGCTACTTATGACCAATATGTATGTGAGATGGCAAATTTTCTATGCTGTCCACACAGAGGTCCTGTCCATAAAATGGCTGCTGATGGAGGGTCATGTGACCAGGCAAATCACCTCCATGTGATGTCTCCACCATTCAAATGCACTGCACCTACACTAAACTCCCAACAGTACAAGTATAGAGGCAGGGACGGATTGGCCAATGACCCTACAGAGAAATTTCCCAGTGGGCTGACGGCCAGGGGGCCGTCTGAGCACTCTTCATGGCCGCCAGACTCTTCATGGCCGCCAGCCTGATACATAATTATCTGATCCTCTCTACATTAATTAAAGCTAGAAGCATCAGGTATTTGTGCACTTGGCCGGCAGAAGAAAGTGCCCTCCTGAATAAAACCTCATGCACGCGGCCTTATTGCAACCCACAAATAGCGGGTATGCAATATATGAGCATCGGCGTTGTGCACACCCTATCATGGATGGGGACCCATTCACTTGAATGGGTCCGCAATATGGGAGATACGGTGCGATGCAAAACGGATTGGAAGCCCACAGAAGTACATCTGTGGGTTGTCTATCCCTCTTCACCACAAAAAAAGTAGTGCATCAACTTTTCCTGCTATGTCTAGTATAGGAGCAGGAAGTGGGAACACCGGTGTTATCGGAACGTCATTGACTGGGTGAGGTGAGAATAAGTTCTGGTATTTTTTTTTTAAGTGGATGTTTTTTTTTGTTTTTTTTTTTGTGTTGGAAAATTCCTTTAAATAAGCAAAGTAGTTGGTGTCAGTCTTGACTATGGCGCCTCCAGTAAAATGCTAAATTCTGGGGACTACAGATACACAGCACACTTTCGAAAAAGGTAGCCTCTAACTTCAGTTATTAATGAATTGCTTCCATCGGTCACAAAAATATGAATTTTATGTCTTGAACAAAGGTGTTATATTTACTCCCTTTTCCTGTGTGAGGTGTGTGTTAGAGGATGACTTCAGCCTTACCACACTACTTCAAATTTGTTATAGGAACACACATTTTTGTGGTAGACCAAAGATACAAACTTACTAGAAACGGGATTTGCACTTCTACTCACAAGGTACAGGCTGTGCATGAATGACACAGCTATGAATAGTAGATACGGGCAGCAGAGCATCACTCAGATTGATAGGGGTGATGCATAAAGCCAGAGACCACCAGACCTTTACATAAGGCCGCACTGCCGATTTCATTTGAATGGGAGGATATAGATAATTTGAAATGATGTGGTCAAGTAGGTTATGCTGGAATAACACAGGGGAAGCCTCATGAGGTTAGTGAGGACTCTATTTCTAAAAGCTAATGGGGCATATAGCAAAATGTTGCGTTAAATACCTCAGGATAAAAAAGTTCTACCATTTGAACTTATAAGGGACCATGCACACTGCCTTATTACAGCTCCATGTTGTATGCACTTATGGTGATGCATCCTGTCACGAGGGTGTCACCACCTATCGCTGACCCTGTAGTGCCTGGGGTCAGAAGGTCGCAGCAGGTGGCTACTCGCTCAGTTTCTCAAGAGATCGTTCCATGACCTAGTGGTGGGAATGGATTCTGGTCCAGGTTTTCCTGCTTAGGTTTGAGATCCTTTTTGTCCCATTTAGGAATGGGTAGCTTTTCATTTCAGCTGTTCTCTGTCAGCCAGTCCCAGCTACTATATATTTTTCCTTTCTGCTTACCTTGTTGCCAGATATAGACCTTCTTTCCCGATCTTCTATTCTGACCTCTGGTGGAGTTGGAGTTGCTGTGGAGCCGTTAGAACTGGTTCTGTCGGATCGCCGATTCACTCCTGTTGTTGTCTCCCTTTGGGGATTGCTTTTGTTGTTTGTCCTTTCCCCGTTGTTACCCTAGGTGTCAGTGGTGAGGACTGATGCTCCCATCGCCCTACTCACTACCTACCGTAGGGTTTATTTCAGGGTAAGCCAGGGACGAGGCACGTGATCGGCGTACGGGTGAGCAGCTCGTCTAGGGACGTCAGGGCAGCCAGGTGCCAGTGCTAGGTGAGTTAGGGGTCACCACTCCCCCTCCCTAGTGGTAAAGTACCCCCTTTCCCTCCCCTCTGTGCCGCACATCTGTTACCTTTCTAATCAGACATGATACATCCATAGCCCCATACTGTACCTCCATGTACTGTACCTCCATGTGCTGTGCCTCCTAGTGCTGGAGTTTCGTCGCAATTCTCCCTATTAGAAAACTGAATAGAAGTTAAAAGATATGGACACATTTGTAAACAATTTTTTTTAACACTAATTAATTTATTTTGCGGATAAAATCATTTTTCCTATTGGTTGTGTTTATTTTTTTTGGTTTGTTTTTATTTTACAGCCTGCTGTGCTTCCTATGCACAGCAGGCTGCTCTCAGTGGATTTACAGAGAATCCGTCATCTGACGGATTCTCTGTAACCACTCCTTGCTCCACACGGGAGCGTCTCCCTCTACCTCCTATGTCCCCCCCCTTCAGGATGGCAGAGCAGCAGCGGGGCAGAGTGTCAGCTGTAACATACAGCTGACACTCTGCTCCGCTGTTTAACCCCTTCTGTGCTGTGGTCCTGGAAGGGGCTAACCATCGGGCCATTGCTCTGCCGTGGCAGCAACCCGATGCTTGAAGGGTTAATGTCCATCCCTCCCACTTTATAAATGGCGGAGCGGTGCCCCCCGCCCCCTCAGTTCAGGATGGCAGAGCACGCAGCACAACCCCCCCCCTTTCAGTATGGCAGAGCGACAGCATGGCAGAGTGCCAGCTGTAACATACAGCTGACATTCTGCTTGAAATCGGTGCTGGCACTGATGTCGGCCATTTAACCCCTTCCATGCCGCGGTCCATAGGGACCACTGTATGGAGGGGCTAACAATCAGGCCTCTGCTCTGCTGTGGCAGCGGCCCGATGCTAGAAGGGTAAACTGAGGGAGGGAGCTCCCTCCCCCATGAGACCGCTGCGCTGTGGCAGTGCCCCGATGGTTACCATGGTAACTGGATGCCTTCACAGGAATCCGGATTGCCATGGTATATCTAAGCCTGATCAGGCTCGCAGGAGCTTTATCAGGCTAAGTGTAAATTTACTATATATTGTAGAGCCATCAGACCCACTCGATCTTCAAGAACCAAGTGGGTCTGGGTCCAAAAAATGTAAAAAAAAAAAACTAACTTCTTCCTATATCCATACATAATTTGTTAAAAATAAAAAAAATAAAAAACACTAAACATATTTGGTATCGCCGCACTCGTAAGGACCTGATCTATAAAAGGATTGTGTTACTTTTACCGCATGGTGAACACCCCAAAAAATTTTGGGGAAAAACTATGATGGAATTGCAATTTTGCTTACTGCACTTCTAGTCCCTAAGGGGGAAATAGTTATTAAATAAACTGTTAAAAAAAAAAGTTAAAAAAAACACCAAAATATTAA
The DNA here is from genome assembly GCF_014858855.1 of Bufo gargarizans. Taxonomy (NCBI): domain Eukaryota; kingdom Metazoa; phylum Chordata; class Amphibia; order Anura; family Bufonidae; genus Bufo; species Bufo gargarizans. The sequence goes on along the minus strand of NC_058083.1, from coordinate 499,588,855 downwards.
GTATAAATCACCCCCTTTCCCAATTTTACATATAAAAAATATAAACAATAAATAAATAAACATATCACATATTGCCACGTTCGAAAAGTCCAAGCTTTTAAAATATTTTTAAAAAAATCTCCTATGTGGTGAACGCCGTAACAGGAATTTTATTTTATTCTTTTCAAAAATGAAAATGCACAGTTATCGTCTATCGGCCTGAAAGTTCACAGGTTATTGGTATCGGCTCTAAAAAATCAATATCGGTCGATCCCTAGTGAGAGCGTCAGTAATGAGATCTATATCGGGCTTATAACACCATGGTTCTGACTGTAGATCGCTGAACTAACATTACCAGCAGAAATATGTATTGCTGTCCACAAATAATGGACTTTCTACAGAATGGAAAGAAAGAAAGAAATCTGCTGATTACAGGTTGTAACATACAAGCTGCCTGTATGTAAGTAGCTGAGAGCTGTACTATGTAACAGGATGTGGGGGCAGGGCCGTGGAGCATAGCTGGGCTGGTGCATGTTATATTTTTTTAGCGGGGCCGCGGAATGGAGCCACGGAGTGCTGTCCGCATCTTTTGTGGCTCCATTGAAGTGAATGGGTCCACATCCAAGCCGCCAAAACGGTGGCTCGGATGCCGACCCAAGCAACGGTCGTGTTGCATGAGGCCTAAGGGAAAGAAAGTCACAGTGGTTCATTGCTGGCAGACACCCCGGAAGGGAGACTGGCTCCTGCTTCTGAGAGAAATGCATCTAGCTATGCAACTGAACAGGGGAATAATTTGGCTAAAAAAAGACACCAGAGAAGCCTAAAAAAACCTGTTCCTTCACAGCTATGATTGTACAAAGAAACACAGCCATTATGCCCAAAATTTTTTTTAACTCAGATATGTTTTAAAGGACAACTTGTATGTATCCCAAAATATTGCCTTAAATCTATGATTTATTACTTGTCTCACAAAGAACAAATCCTCACAAAAATAAATCAACATAAAAATAATAAAATATATGGCTCTGTGTAGTTTTGCCTCTTAGCTCCATTCACTTCAATACACTGTAGCTGTAACACTAGACACAACGGACAACTGTGGAGCACCCATGTTTTAATAATGCAAAAGAACCCTTTTAAACAGATATTAAATAGATCACGACATCACTAGCCTCCAATGGCAAATGATGGTAATGACATCACTATTTATTACTGTATAAGGTAATGAGGTTTTCTTTAAGAATATTTTTTTCTTGAAGGACTTCATTTCCCCTGTTGGGAGCGCTGCAGAAGAAATGAACACTTATTACCAGATCTTGCTGCAAATTGCAGTGGGACATCATGTAATCAGCTTTTTTTAGGGGGTTGTTTCTAACAAAAAGGGATTGTCCAAAGTGGACAGCGTTCTTTAAATAACAACTTGTGTATGTACTTTATATTATAGCCCCTTTTGTATGTACTTTTCTGCCCAGACTTCCTTCCCACAGACACTTCCCATAGAAATAAGCTTGTTTTGCTGTTTGCCTGGTTGTGTGGCCTCAGTCTATGTATTACTAAGACGTATCTGCACAGATTCCCACTTACAAGCAAGGCACACATTTTTTTCTCCGCTGCTCTACCGCACACATACATCACTTATTAGGACGTCAGTCCTCCATCCCTTGCAAACAAACAAATATCAAAATGTCGCTTCTTGAAAGCCTTGCAAAACACTTTCATAAATCTGCGTATTGAACAGAGCGGCTTGTTCGTACCATTAACCCACACTACATTCCTTCCACTAAAAACACCTTTTTCATGCTCCTTCTACAAGATGCAAGTCCACGCTGGTGAAACATAGACATTAATCATCATCTGCTACACATGGGCCCTGTCATGTTCCGATAAATAGAGTCAATCTCCTTCAGGAAGATGCTCTGTACAGTACTCCTGGCACTGATGCAAATGTCCTCTTTGTAGCCGAGCCTCCAAGATCAGATCCCTGTGCCCTCTTTTAATTCAGGATGGAAAGTTAGCAACTTTTGTAATTTACTTTCTGTTACAACTATGCTCCAGTTAGTTAATTACAATGGCTCCCCCGGTGCATAATCTGTATAGCAATGTGTATGTCCCCTAACTGAGGTGATCACACATGGCCATCAGCCATATCTACTCTTAGAACCTGCAACACAGGGAGAGAACTGCAGCACAAAGTACAACCCTTGAGAAAGGACACATACCTTCACCTGTAATAAGAAAAGGGATGCAGCAGAAAGGATACTACCTCTGAGAAAGGGCACACTCCCTGATCTGCCAGCCTGGAGAGAATCTAGCAGAGAGCAGTTGGGACAACAAGTGAGGAGATCTCTGGATCCATGTGAGGCACAAGGCTTTGTTAGAAACAGAAAGTCATGAACTATATTATGTCTGATTATCTTCTTGTTACATCAGTCATGGCATAACCCCTTTAGGCCTATAGTATTTTCTTGTGGGGTGTGGACCAATAAGCCCTCCATGTTTTAGAGGTTCAGTTGATGCAGTCATTGGGGTCCCTATAGCTGTACTACTGTTAAGAACAAATGCTTATTCTCCGGCAGTCTGTTATAATGGTTGTTCACGGCTGTCGCTGTTCCATGTACATGGATACCGGCTTCTTGTTTGTGAGTTAGGGCTGTTGTTCATTGTTCATTGCTAGGTCTCTCTAGCTTGTTAGAGCCTATAAAAGAGCTATAATCTGTTTATCTGCCTGTGTACCAACTTCTATCTGCTTCCTGGTTTCTGACTCTCTGCCACCTGACCTGACTCATGCCTGCTCTGACCTGACCCATGCTTCCTTTGGACTGTTTCACGGATTTGCAAGAACTCTGCCTGCCCTGACCTCGGCCTGTTATTGATTAAGCGTTTGCCTGTTCCTTTGATGCCATGCACTGGTGTCTCTGACCTCTGTGGGTGAGCAGCCAACCACATGGAGATTACTCAAAGGCTTGGTATGTTCCCTGCAACAAAGACCAGATCCCTCTATAGAGGTTAAATTGTGAATACTAGAGAGCAGTGAATCGATGCTGAAGAAGTGGAATTCGATCCGAATTTCAGGAATTATTCAATTCGCACCGAATCCAAATTCCCTCTCGTTTCATGGTAACGAATCACATTTTTTCACGTGGAGCATTTTTTCACATGGAGCAAGGAACTCTGGGAACGAGGGATCACTCACAATGCCATGCATGCAGCCAATCAGAAGCCAGCAAGCCCTGTGATGTCACAGCCCTATAAATAGCCCCAGCCTTCTTGGATTCAGCCATTTTCCATTGTACTTAGTGCAGGGAGAGATGTCAGCAGGCGCTAGGGACAGTGCTAGGAAAGACTTGAAAACTTATATTTTGCTCAATAGAAGTTCAGGGAAAGAGCATTAGAAATGTAGGGAAATGATGGGGAGGAATTATTCCACAGTATTGAAGCAAAACAAGGTCCAATAGGGGAGGTTACAGCCTGGATAATAGGAACAATCCTATTACACCTTGCTGTACTGACTGCGGATCCAAATTGCAATTATACTGCTGCTCATTTCAGGTTCGCAATACCTCTGTAATTCCAGCACACCGTTCTGGTTATTGGGGTCTTATTAGCCCTTGTGCGGTGCAGTTATATGTTCTAAAGCCTTTTTTGTCGTGTATTAGTGGGGAAAAAGAAAAAAGGGCTTATTAGCCATTGTGTGGTAAAGTGGGAAAATTACTCTTTTTGGCGTGTATTAGTGGCCCCAAAAAATATTTTTGCCGTTCACGGCCGCAGTTATATGTTCTAAAGCCTTTTTTTGGTATGTTTTAGTGGGGGGGGGGGCTTATTAGCTGTTGTGTGGTAAAGTGAGAAAATTAAAGCCCTTTTTTGCGTGTATTAGTGCGATAAAAAAAAAGCTTTTTTTGGCATGTATTAATTTCCTTTTTATTTACTTATTTGATCTAACAGTATGTCAGACAGAGAAGTGACAGGCCCTGCAAAGGGTAGGGGCACAGGCCTAAATGTTTCTGGCGCAGGCACAAGTCGCTGCAGAGTAAGGCTACTTTCACACTGCCGTTTCTGGGTCCGCCTGTGAGATCCGTTTCAGGGCTCTTACAAGCGGTCCCAAACGGATCCGTTTAGCCCCAATGCATTCTGAATGGATAAGGATCCGTTCAGAATGCATCAGTTTGGCTCTGTTCCTCCTCCATTCCGCTCTGGATGCGGACACCAAAACGCTGCTTGGAGCGTTTTGGTGTCCGCCAGGCGATGCAGAGCCAAACGGATCCGTCCTGACTTACAAAGTAAGTCAATGGGGACGGACCCGTTTACTTTGAAACAATATGGTGCAATTGTAAACGGATTCGTCCCCCATTGACTTTCAATGTAAGTCAGTAAGGATCCGTTTGAATTACACTTAGACTTTTTAAAGTAATGCAGACGGATCCGTTCTGAACGGATACCAGCATTTGCATTATAGGTGCGGATCCGTCTGTGCAGATAAAATATGGATCCGCACCTAAACGCAGGTGTGAAAGTAGCCTAAGGGGACATGGCAGCAGGGATCACTTCGAGAGGCCTGAGCTCCCAGTGTCAGCTAGCGGTCGTGTCTTGACTAGTGTCGAATATTCGAATCGCAAATTTTTATCGTGAATAAAGGTACTTCAAAAATTCGAGAATATTTAGAATATAGTGATATATATTTGCAATTTTGAATATTCAAATTTTAATTGCGAATTTTCGTTATGCTAATTTTTATCGCAATTTTTTAACTGCCAAGTAAAAACATGATTCCTCCCTGCTTCTTGCTTGTGGGCCAATGATTTATTGGCCCACAAGCAAGAAGCAGGGAGGAGGAATCATGACTTTAAATGGGAAAAATGATGAATATTCTAAAAAACTAATATATAGCACTATATTGAATATATTTTTTTTTTGAATATTCGTAATATTCTAAAACAAGAATATATAGCATTATAGCAAATATTCGAAAAAAAATGAATATAGAGCAATTTAGCTAATATAGTGCTATAATCTTCTTTGTAAGTTGTAATTTTTTTCTCATCTGAAGTTCAGATTGGAAAAAAAATTCAACTATTAATAAAAAAAGATTATAGTACTATATTAGCTAAGTTGCTCTATATTCTTTTTTTTTTTTTTAAATATTCTCTATATTGCTATATATTCTTGTTTCAGAATATTATGAATATTTGAAAAAACAAATATATTCGATATAGTGCTATGACTCATTGACCCACAAGCAAGAAGCAGGGAGGAATTATGTTTTTACTCGGCAATGGAAAAATTTGCATTCCGAAAATTTGCATTCCGAAAATTTGCATTATGAAAATTCACATATTACGTGATCATTACTTTGTCGTAGAATATAACGAATATTCGAATTCCCGAATAGTCCACGAATATTCTACAAAATATTCGCAAAATATTGCGAATTCGAATATGACCCCTGCCGCTCATCACTAGTCTTGACCAGCAACCCAGCAGTTATTCAATGGTTGACTCAATCTTCGACTTCATCGCAAGTGACATGACACCCTCATTCAAGAGTTGGTGGGTTCGTCAGACACAACCCTTAGTTGGCATGGCCCAGGAGCGCTGTGACCTCACCTGTCTTCAACTTGCGTCTTATTTTCTGTTCCCTCAGCCAAAGAAGTACTATACTACTGTGGGCTGAACTCCACTATACAACAAGCAGCAGCTACTGTCCAGTCAAGATCCAGAGGAGACATCCACCGCTTCCTCCGGTAGGCGGGCAAGTATTGATGAGGAGAGTGGCGTGGGAGCTGGTGTTGCGAGCAGTCAGGCTCCCGGCTCAGAGACTGTTGAGGAGGACATCAGTGACTTGCAGACAGTACTCGATGATGATGTAGCCGATCGCAAATGGGAGCCAGGTGAGGAAGGGGCCTTATCATCATCAGGAGAAGAGGGTGGAAGCTTGCGCGTGATGTAGCGGGGGAGTCAGCAAGTCGGTAGGGTGGCCGGGAGTCAGCAGGGTAGCAGCAGTGGGAGGTCGGGAGCCAAATGTGCAGAAGCCTACCGGCCCAGAAAGTAATGGTGCAGGGGTTCACGGAGGCAGTGGCAGTATCAGTCTGTCACGGGTAATGGGGAAGGGGAAAACACCAGATACACACAAAAGAAATAGACAACAGTCCATTGCTTAAAAGCTAAGGAAGAGGGATGGTGACCTCCTAGTAATCCCTAGGGCTTTCTCTAACTCCTGCGAGTATGAGCAGATCCTGATGGTGGAAATGCTCATACGCCGGATACCTATGCCCTGCTAAAACTGACGAGTACTAGGATAGGTAGCAGGAGATGAGACAGCTGTGTCTCCCTGAGGCCTAGAACCAAAACACACCAGAGAACAACAAACAGAACAGGCAACTTGTACTTAGCTTTGAGATGAGTGGAGAAGCCGGAGATCCAAGACAAACAAGCAACTCCCAGAGGAAATATCAACCACATGGTCAGCAGTGTGAGGCGGACCTAAATAAAGCCTCATTACTGATAACAAGCAGAACCTGAGGAGAGGTGAGATCCAACCAAACAACAACATACAAAGAGGAAAACAGAGAGACCTGTCAGATAGCCTCAAGTGCAGCAAGTATATCCAATCTTCTCACCTCTGTCACTGGAGGGACCATGACACAGTCAGTCAGTGGGGAGTGTTGGGGGTAAAATCACCTACTCAGCGGTGTGGAAGTTTTTTGTTAAGCTGCCGGGGGAGGTGAACATGGCCATTTGTGGAATCTGTGGTCAGAAGGTTAACCGTGGCTCCAATGTGGTGGTCCAGCCTGTTGCAGCAACCGCTACATCACCCAGTGGCACACACCCAATTTCAGGCAGTCAAGGCTCCACCACCTCAACCGAAGGAAGCAGTCTGTTATTCCAGTCATCTGCTGGTCCTGATTATTCTGCTCCTCCTAGTCAGTCATTCCGTCAGCAATCGATCATCGAAGCAATTGACAAGAAACAACATTATGCGTGCACTCATCCAACGGTGCTGAAACTGAAGGTGCCCCTGGCCAAGTTGCTGGTACTGCAGTCCCTCCCTTTCCGAGTGGTGGAGTCTGCACCTTTCAGAGAACTGATGGCTTGTGCCGAGCCGAGGTGGAGAGTCCCAAGCCGTCATTTGTTTGCCAAAAAGGCAGTACCATCCCTGCACACATATGTAGAACAGAAGGTGGGCCAGTCTTTGAGCCTGTCGGTGTCTGCCAAAGTGCCGACGCGTGGAGCTGTAACTACAGTGAAGGACAATATATGTCCTTTACGGCCCACTGGGTGAATATGGTTCCTGCCCAGCCAAACCAGCAACTTGGCCAGGTGACGCCGCTTCCGTCTCCACGTTCTCACGCGATTGGTCCTGCGACAATGTCCGCCTCTGCCTCCTCATCCTCCACTGTGTCCTCAGCCTCCACTGCAGGGACAATTCACAGTGCCCCACCAGCATACCACATGTGCAGAGCATGGCGGTGTCACACTGTTCTGCACTTCATTTGCCTAGGCGAACGGAGTCACACAGGGTAGGAACTGCTCCGTGTCCTTCAACAAGAAATCAAATCCTGGCTTTCTCCGCTACAACTCAAAATCGGAACCATAGTGACTAACAACGGCAAGTACATGGTGTCGGCGCTGCGTCAAGGAGGGCTGAGCAATGTTCAATATGGTTGTCAAGCGTTTCCTAAAGTCTTCCACCCATCTGCAAGACATCCTACAAATGGCCAGGAAACTTTGCATGCACTTCAGCCCTCGTAAACCACCAAGCACACCCTCCTTGAGCTACAGCGGCAGAACGGCTGCCTATCTGCGCCATTGTCCATCTTCTCGCAGGTCTGACTGGGGGGCCCTTTGTGCTTACGTTCCTCTGCCATGGCTGCTGTGGCGGGGGGGGGGGGTAGGAGCAGTTCCAGCTTCATAAGTAGCAACATGAGTCTAGAGTCGCTGATGAGCCGCTTTCTTCACCCGCATAGTGAAGAAACTACTCACCAGCAGCAGCAGCAGCTAGACCTGGAGCAGGACCTGAACCAGCAGGAGGTGGCATACTTGGACAGCACTCTTCCACCCCACATTGAAGATCCGCTGGACTACTGGGCAGCCAAACTGGATTTGTGGCCGCAACTGGCAGTGTTTGCCCTGGAAAAACTGTCCTGCCAGGCAAGTAGCGAGGCATATGAGCGGGTGTTTAGTGCAGCAGGGGCCATAGTTACGCCAAGAAGGACTCGCCTGTCCACCCAAAATGTGGAGAGACCGACCTTTGTCAAGATGAATCAGGCGTGGATCAGCCAGAATTTCCACCCACCAATGCCTGATGCATCAGATTAGATCATACATGGTGCCACACCAACATTTTGACAAAAGAGACCGGTTTCTTCTGGCTACCTGCCCCAGCTACTATTCTGATGTTGCCACCCGCCTGATGCCACACATCTGATGCCAAGTGCTTTTTATTTCACTCACCATATTTACCTGGTACTGGTATTGCCACCCACCTTGTCACCGGGTCACTCTGTGGTCTCCTGATGCTGCTGCCACCTCCACACTGTCACCTTGCCACTTTGTGGTCTCCTGATGCTGCTGCCACCTCCACACTATGTCACCTTGCCACTCTGTGGTCTCCTGATGCTGCTGCCACTTCGACACTATGTCACCTTGCCACTCTGTGGTCTCCTGATGCTGCTGCCACTTCGACACTATGTCACCTTGCCACTCTGTGGTCTCCTGATGCTGCTGCCACCTCCACACTATGTCACCTTGCCACCCTGTGGTCTCCTGATGCTGATGCTACCTAAACACTATATCACCTTGCCACTCTGTGGCCTCCTGATGCCGCTGCTTACACCTCCACACTGTCATTATGCCACCCTGTGGCCTCCTCCTGATTCTGCTGCCGCCACTTCCACACACTATCATTGTGCCACTCTGTGGCCTCCTGATGCTGCTGCCACCTACACACTGTCATTGTGCCACCCTGTGGTCTCCTCCTGATGCTGCTGACATCTCCAGACTCTACCATTGGGCCACTCTGTGGTCTCCTCATGCTGCTTCCACCTCACCACTATGTCATAGGGCCACTCTGTGGACTTCTCATGCTGGAACACTATTTTGATTTTCGGCCTGGCTGACATCATCCTTTATTTGACCCTTCTTCTTATCTGTCAGAAGGAAGGAAAAATGAGATGCACAATGGATCCTGTCTATGTAACAGCTGTAAGGCCTGCATGACATGGTCCTTATTTTGCATCAGAATTGGCTTATGATTTGGTAGCCAAAAGCAGGAGTGGGTACAAAACACAGAAGACATGCAAATATTCCATTCACGTGTCATCTCTGTTTTGGATCCACTCCTGTTTTTTGGCATTAGCCCTGATGGTTTATTGAGTAAATGCTGACCGAGTGAAGGCGGATGCTTCACAGACAGGATCCGTTTTTTGGGGGTTATTGTTCTAACGGATCAGAGGAAGGGCAAAATAATCAGCGACGTCACAAACTTACTGCTGACACGCTCTCCACTCTGTCGGAGGGCTCTACTTGCATAAGCATTTAATAGAACAGGTTCTGTAAACATCTATGTGGAATCAGCTGTCGTCGGTGTAAAAGGAGTGCGCTTCTTCTTGAAGCTAACATTGACCTGTAAGGCTGAGTTCACACTTAAGTTATTTGGTCAGTTTTGGACCCGTAACTGCCCAAATAAGTGAAGTGTGCAGTGATTCTAAGAGAGACGCCTGTCATCTGCATGTCATACTGACTCCCAGTATTGTTTCACTACCACATCAGACTCCTTATACAGGTTACTGCAAGACACAGTGTTCTACACCACTATAAAAGCTCTCTGCAGCCAGGAAATAGCCATTTTTTAACACGATTCGCCACAAATAATTTTTTTCTAAAAAAAAACAGTCAAATCTAATTTTTTAGAAATTCGCTCATCTCTAGTTGTACTCCATGGGAATTAAATTATATTATTAAGTTTCCTCGACTATAATACTGATGGCTTTTCTTTGATTAGGCCATCAATATCTAAACACTCTGATGATCAGCTGAGTGGTTGCTCCTCTGTTCATTTGGATGTGATTGGTACCTTTAGCTCAACCTCAAGTGAAGTAAAAGTAACTGAGATACAGTACCATATCAAGGTGTTCCAACCTTGACCTGCCAGCAGATTTTTGGCTAAAAAAGAATTGGATTTACACATGCCCAATCTTTTTTCTCTTATTTCTCCCCATTCAGAACACATGTGCATGTTTATGAGGATGGGTCAAAAGGGAGTCATCTAAAGTATATCCCAGAAAAAGCTTTAATAAAACTTGAATCAGCCCCTTTAATATATGAAATTCCTTGCAATGGAGCTATTATTATGTTTAGAAATTGCCTTCTGTTGGACCCTCACAGCGCACATTATGTGAATACATTCCTTAAAACTCCATAGAAGATTAGTGTTCTGTTCTATTTATAAGTCTGTAATATTTCCCATCCGCACATATTCATATTTTCAAAGGCCTGCATGCCCTGAGAGGGCGCAAGGTTGAATTTTCGCTTTGGGCGTCAAGTGCCCTTGCAGAAGCACTTTTTTGTAAAATGTATAATTGACTCAATGATGACTCCAGCCCACCCACAGAGCTGCAATGTGCAGTGATGACCTTCCAATACAAAAGACAAGTGCACAGAATACTTCTAAGCAAAAAGAGCTTTGCTGGAGCAAAAATAATAATAAAAAAAATTGAAAAACTTTATATTCCAGTTACTGAATGGATTATGTTGATGGTAATTGCTTACATTTTAGAAATCTTACAGATGGATTTGCAGCACTGGCTCACCAGTAGGCCCAGTCTCTCAAACCATAGTGGATCCCAAAGATCCAGGAGAAAAATCTAATTTGGGGCTGCCTTCGATTTAATCACTTGCCTCTATGGTCTGTTTCTTTGATTCAAAACCTATTTGACTTGGCGGGTACTATATTTCATTATGGAGAGCACCTTAATCGGTGTGCGAAGACTTATAGGCCATACATGCTCCTCTGGAATTCTGGGAAGAAAGGGATGCAAATGAGCTCTTAACAAGCTCTGCCTCTGATGCTACCAGATGTAAGGCAGCTATCCTATAAGTCAGTGTTCAACCCTTTAAATAGGCCTTCAGACATGACTTGGATATTAAAGAGAAAAAATACCTCCTAGTCTGTGAGCTCTGTGCTGCAATTGGACAGCGCTACAGCCAGGGAGAAGGAACTCACAGGGAGAAACAGAGTAGACTCCTCCCAGTATAACCAATTCAGCGAAAATACCAGGGGACATAGCGGGAGAACGGAGTGGCGCCCCAGAATAATAGTAAGTGCAGTGAGTTCCTGGGGCGCCACTCTACACAGCCTGATAGGTATCTTACAATGTTTGGACCGATGAAAGGTCCTCTTTAAATAAGCCAGCACCTCATCTGCAGACAGCTGTTTCAGGGTGATTGCCCCTCATCAGTGCAGAGCAGAGAGTACTGGCTTAACTAGGTGCCTAGGTCAGTAGGGGGTACTACAATATCTCCTTATGGAGAGCACCTTAATCAGCGTGAGAAGGCTTATAGGCCACCCCTAAATCCTGACTTAGGCTTCTCACCCAGTTAAGCCAGTACTCTCTGCTCTGCATTGATGAGGGGGAAATCACCTCAAAACAGCTGTTGAGACGCTGGCTTATTTATTAGCCAAGTCATGTTTCAAGGCCTATTTAAAGGGTCAAACATTGGCTTATTGGATAGCTACCTTACATCTGGTGGCATCAGAGGTAGAGCTGGCTAGGAGCTCATTTGCAAGACTTTATTGATATAGTGTTTGGGCCTCGAGAATGATTTCCTCCTTGGGTGGACCCATGAAACCCCAGTCTGTCATTGTTTTGCAGTAAATGGCCAAACTTAAAGCCCCCCTTGACTTGAAGATGTTTTGATCATTCAGATGTGGATCTTCAGCTTGTGGTTGTATTGTGACTCTCTATGGTATGAAGCCGAATTAGGCGTAATATTGAAATGTATACAGTACTTCTGTATGGAGACATCAGAGGTTTTCTGGGTTTTCTTAGGTATCTAACTTTTTGGGCTCTAATGTAAAGCTGACTTTTTGCTAAGGTAATGCAAATATGTATTGTACAAATAAAACTGATAGAAGATGCCAGGAGACTGCCAGCGTGCATACAATGATGTCTTCATAGCCTCCAGAACCATCCCATGGCCACCATTATTTCAGATACCTAAAATACACATACCCTTCTAGTAGTGAGCCCACACAACCCTGTCACAAATTTACCCATACAAGAACTTGTAGCCAAGATAACGGTACTCTCACAGTAGAGCGACACAATACAAGGTGCTCACATTGTGCCATCATATAAGCGATAGCCATTGATAAAATAGTCCCAAATAGTGACATTGATAATACTTGGTACACACATTCCAGGGTGCATGCAGTAAGGCTAGTCAGATGGTGGTATCAGCCACATGGTAGTGTCATAGAAAATGTGACAGTCACAATGTAATATGAGCATAATCATACCAGAAACACAGTAGTGTCCATATTTCCCCATGCATTAGTGAAGGAACATACTAATAGTAAGCCATAATTTTAAGGGAATGTGTCATCAGAAAATTACCTATTGTTTGAATCAATTTTTATGTTAAACATATTTTTTTGGGGAATTTTTATTTTTTCATGTCACTATCTATACTGAAATGTATATTTAATACTGCAATTTTTGAACTGGTCACTAGGCCTAAAATATGTGACTTCCAATTGCACCATTATATCATTTTCTTTAAATTAAGATATTGATATGAAAAAAAAAAAAATCTCCCAAAGTTCTAAACAAAAAATATTTTAAACATAAAAACGTGATTTAAACAATAGGTCATTTTATGATGACACATTCCATTTAAGTTCTTCAAAGTAGTGCCAACCCTATAGTTCTGTGCAACATGTACTAATGCAGTGGTGGCGAACCTATGGCATGGGTGTCAGAGGTGGCACTCAGAGTTCACTTTGTGGGCACCTGGAAAAAGTCTATGGTGTACTAATATGCCTTAGACTTTTCCTGCCATTCATCAGCAGACAGGTTATTATAGCTAAATGATAACGTACATGGAAGATATACTATATTGGACTGCAGTATCCAGGTTAAATTACCGTGTCGGTACTTTACAATAAATATGTGGGTTTTGGGTTATAGTTTGCCATCACTGTACTAATGTCTCTATTGTAGTACCTTTCTTGCTTCATGTACTTTATATATTATGTAGGTATATACTAGCGATGAGCAAATTTATGAAAAGTTCGATTCGGCTGATTCACCGAATTTTACCAAAATTCACCACATGCTTTGTGACGAATTACTGCAGAGACCGTGCTGCAGGTGCAATATGTGAGTTATGGTGGAACGATGGGGGTAGTAGCAGTTTTACTCACAGTTCTGCAGCTCCCTGGGCCGGCGTGCAGTGTAGGGAAGGTTAGCACCAGTTCCTTCGGGGCACACTCTGTTGTTCAGGGACTCCCGCCAGATGGTGTTTGAGGTGCCCTTGGTGGAATGTTTTTTTAGGTGCCGTGGAAGCAGGGTCCATGTTGTTCGTGACGCCAGCACCGTTAGGTGCAAATAGGTGAATACATTCGAACAATATGAAGACCGGTTCTCTTAACAAATTCCCAGTACTTTGCTGAAGCTGATCCAAAGGTCATCAATGTGCGCAAAAGTCATTTATGGCAAGGCAGCCTCTACAATGGTTCAGGTTAGTTTCCAAAAGTTGCATAAGGGGTAGTTTTTCTCTATAACAACCAATCTTCCTCTCTTGTTTCTCCAGGCTGGAGAACTAATTCTGTAATGTTGATAACTCTCCAAAATGGCTGCTGAGGTGTAGCTTTTTCCTCAGACATCACACTCTCCTCCTTCTTCTCTGAGAGCAGGGCGCCCTGGGAGGTTTGTTAGAACCTCCCCCTCCCTATGCAACTCTATGGGAACTTAAGCACAGGCACATTTTCATGAAGCACAGTCACAATATTAAGCAGTCTGTTCCAGGACACTGTATTACTTCATCACGAAGCGCATTTTTTTGTAAGTAGCAGGTGCAATGACAATCCATAATTACAGGACCAACCTGGGCAAGGTTAATTAAACACGTATTTACAGAAGCCTATACAGGCAATGAGAACCTATCTTGGCCCGGGTCAAATTAATACTTCACTTTTATTGGATACATTGTTAAAAACTGTCACTATTCATTGTGAATCACATTTGAAAAAAACACACAGACAACAACACACAAAATAACTACTGTGGTATTAAAAACATAGTTGTGGCCCACCGCAAAAAATACTGTATGTCATCACATAGAGGCGATATACTGGGTCGCTAGCTCTAAAGATGAGGACAGCAGAATCAATTCTGTATGCCCACAAGGGCTGATGTTGATTTGGAGTACTAGTGAATTCACTATTTTGCCAGCATACAGGGCTCTTGACATGTACACCCTGGACTAAAAGGTGAATGGACCTAATAGTACCAAAGAAATAACTGTGACCAAGACACAATCGCTATTTATCCGTTAGCGGAATGTGTGACCACATGTTAGCGTGTTCATGACAACACCAATTGTTTGATACCCATAGGCAACAAATCACACAAATTGTGGCACATCAGATGTATCGGGGGATTTATTTGCATCCACCCACCATACAACTGGGCATGTTCTAAACAAACCAAACAACTGCTTGGTATCAACTGGGTATATTCTAACGTCCCAAAGGCGCTGCTACCAGCGAATCTGGTTAGCAGCACATAAGGCAGCAATTGACTAATGCTGCCCTCTGTTGAGGAGGATTTGTTGCATCTACCCTCAACAAACATGGGACATTATCATGGTGCAGTTTCACACTATCCAGAGGCGATCGCTGTACTAGTGTGGCCTAAAGGTATTGACATTAGCTTGACCAGATAATGTCAGTGCAGTCAGACTGATGTGTTCTGTGTTTAACTAGAACCACCGCCTGTTGGTACTATTTGTACAAATCAGATGGTATGCACAGGGCTGGCAGGACTGCTGTCCTCATACAGATGTGACCAGTCATTAATGTGAGACGGGTCACTAATGATGATTGCCAAGTGAGGGCCACATATCTGCTAGTTAAAACCTAAAACTGCCCCCCGACATGTTTCGCCAGTCTCGCTGGCTTCCTCAGGGGTAACGTGCTGTCACAGTTATTTCTTTGGTACTATTAGGTCCATTCACCTTTTAGTCCAGGGTGTACATGTCAAGAGCCCTGTATGCTGGCAAAATAGTGAATTCACTAGTACTCCAAATCAACATCACCCCTTGTGGGCATACAGAATTGATTCTGCTGTCCTCATCTTTAGAGCTAGCGACCCAGTATATCGCCTCTATGTGATGACATACAGTATTTTTTGCGGTGGGCCACAACTGTGTTTTTAATACCACAGTAGTTATTTTGTGTGTTGTTGTCTGTGTGTTTTTTTCAAATGTGATTCACAATGAATAGTGACAGTTTTTAACAATGTATCCAATAAAAGTGAAGTATTAATTTGACCCGGGCCAAGATAGGTTCTCATTGCCTGTATAGGCTTCTGTAAATAGGTGCAATGACAGGGAGCTGCGATAGTGCCGCCCCCCCCCCCCCCCCCCCCCCGTCATTGTACCTCTCAGATGCTGCTTTCATACATGATCACAGCATCTGAATGTAAAAACTGTGTAAAATTAACATTAAAAATTTTTAAAATCAAACTTACCACCTCCATTTGCTCTCGACGGGCCAGCAACCGCTATCTTGCTTGAAGATCTGGAGCGAAATCTCGCTCGGCGCGAGATTACATCATCATGCCGGCAGGCGTGGTGATGCCATTTGTCACAAACTACTTCTGGATGTACTTGTCACAGCTGAGGATGGGGAAAACCCTCAGCCGTGCGATGACAGAAGATGGTAGTCGCTGCTCGACCAGGACGACAGACTTAGGGAGCAGGTCACCTCCTAATCGCATCCCTAATCTGACCCAGACTCCTAGCTGTATGAGCCAACCCTGATGGTAGGAGGACTCATACTCCGGAACCTTGAAGTCCCTGCTAGCCTTCAGGGTGGCCCTAAACTAGAGTTGTTGCGATACCAATTTTTTGATTCGGTTTCGATACCATGAAAAAGTATTGCGATACTCGATACCATTCGATACCACGCGAAAAAAATAAACAAAAAAAGCCACGTGCATTCCTCATTTTTAAAAATGGCGAATCGCGCAGTTTTTATTTTATTTTTTCTGTTCCGGCATTCACCACCTAGATTTTTTTTTATATATTTTAATAGTTTGGACTTTTCTGACGTGGCGATGTAATATGTTTATTATTTAAATATTTTATATGTGAAATTGGGAAAAGGGGGTGATTTATACTTCATATTTTAGTGTTTTTTGTTTGTTTTATTTACACTTTTTATTTAATGACTATTTTCCCCTTAGGGGCTAGAACCTGGGATCTTTCATCCCTTTTCCTATTCAGCCTGATAGATCTCTATTAGGGTGAATAGGACTCCACACTGTCCCTGCTGCTCTGTGCACACAGCATCAGGGATGTTACCATGGCAACCAGGGCTTCTGTAGCGTCCTGGCTGCCATGGTAACCGATCAGGGCCCAAGGCTTACACAGCTGGGGCTCCGATCAGAAGCTGCCACTGCACCACCAATGAGGGGGGGGGGGGGGGAAGAGGTCCCTGTGGCCACTGCCACCAATGATTTTAATACTGGGGGGTTGAGAGGGGCCGGCACACTGTGCGACCAATGATCTTAATGGGATGGGTGGGTTGAGGGGGGGGGGGGCAATGATAACTACCTCTTTATACAGGAGGCGGGTACTGGCAGATCAGCGGCAGTTAACTGCCGCTGATCGCAGCTCCCTGTCAGGGGCAGGGTGCCGGCAATGCGATTCTGCTGCCGGCACCCGCCTCCTGTATGTGTTAAAGACTGACTACTGTATATGAGTCCAGACTTTCACTATCAGGCCACACAGAGCGGCGCCCAGCAATGTCCCAGCACTCACCATTAGTCCTGGGCGCCGCTCCGTTCGCCTGCAGTGCTCCATTACTGTCTCCTGTCCTGCTCCACATGCTGCTGATTACTATCGGAGCGATGGGAGGAGACATCAGATTCACTAGTGGGCGTTCCTTCTCCCTGGCTGTAGCGCTGTCCAATCGCAGCGCAGGGAGAAGGAACGCCTACTAGTGAAGCTGATGTCTCCTCCCATCGCTCCGATAGTAATCAGCAGCATGTGGAGCAGGAGAGGAGACAGTAATGGGGCACTGCAGGCGAACGGAGCGGCGCCCAGGACTAATGGTGAGTGCTGGGGCATCGCTGGGCGCAGCTCTGTGTTGAAATAATCCTATCATTGGTGGCGCAGTGCGCCCGCCCCTCCTCCGCCCCTCTCTTCTCATTGCCGGCGCTGCCCCTCCTCCGCCCCTCGCTTCTCATTGCCGGCGCTGCCCCTCCTCCGCCCCTCGCTTCTCATTGCCGGCGCTGCCCCTCCTCCGCCCCTCGCTTCTCATTGCCGGCGCTGCCCCTCCTCCGCCCCTCTCTTCTCATTGCCGGCGCCGCCCCTCCTCCGCCCCTCGCTTCTCATTGCCGGCGCTGCCCCTCCTCCGCCCCTCGCTTCTCATTGCCGGCGCTGCCCCTCCTCCGCCCCTCGCTTCTCATTGCCGGCGCTGCCCCTCCTCCGCCCCTCGCTTCTCATTGCCGGCGCTGCCCCTCCTCCGCCCCTCGCTTCTCATTGGTGGCAGCGGCAGCAGCAGCACAGGGGGAGGGAGGACAGCTTCCTTCTCCCCGTGCTGCTGAGAGAGAACATGAGCGCGCCGATAGCAGCGCGCTCATGTTCAGAGATACTAGACTGCGCAGAAGCGCAGCCCAGTATCGAAAAAACGGAAATCCCGGTATCGTATCGATACCGGGACAAAAGTATCGATTGGGTATCGAAATTTCGATACCCGCAACAACCCTACCCTAAACTAGGAGCAAGGTAAGACGACCTGTTCCTTCTGGACACGGAAGAACAGGAGTCTCACTGGCCAAGCTGCAGGGAAAAGGGGAACACAAACAGTCCTATGGATATGGCAGGTGAACTGAACTAGTTCCACCTACCTGCCACAGCCTTGCTGACTGGATCCCTGTGGTGGCAAGCTAATGTCCACACAACATTAAATGAACCCAGCAAACACACATCCACACACAGGAACCCAGATCCATAGCTGCACCAAATGACAAAAGGAAAATATCAACTGAACATCACATAGACATAAACTTATGACCACAAGGGTGGCCCCCACTGGCAGATTGTAAATAACAGGAGGGTGTCTCCAGCAACCATGGCTGAAGAACCCCTCAGCTAACTGAAACCAGCAGAGTCTTTATAGCCCAAAGTAGCCACACACACACACACACTCAGACACACCCAGTGCACACACACTAGGAAGGAATTAACCCTTCTCACACCAGGGAAGGGAAGACAATTACTTAAAGGGGAAAGTGCACACACAACATGTAACACCCCGTGCACACCGATAAAAGGCACACCTATAAAGAGAGGTTGCCAGGTGCAACCACATGCACATTGAAGCAAACTGCCTAGCACCAGCTCAGGCTGCTATACTGCCACATACAAAATAAAAACATGTTGCCAGCGGCAACCACAAGTGTGGCAACAAATAAACGGCCCTCACCTGTGGTTGAAACAACCAAACAAGACCGCAGGCAACAGCATGTGGTTCAAGAGTCACGACCATGACCATGGTCATGACAGTACTATAACTACTATCTTGCTTTACTATGTAAACAGAAAATTTTATTCTTCTCCTGGCCTAATTCCTTATACCACCTTTTCACTGCACAGATCCACAGGGAGCAATGGCCTGAGGGAGCACACCATGACACATCATCTCATCAGGACTACTAGCATTTCAATCGTCTGCACCGCCTCCTCAAGACCACACTGCATAAGGTCTGATCCCTTTACAAGTAGGCACTAAATATGGTTCTGTATTAGAAACTTTGACCATCCATTGAACACCAATGAAATAAATATCCTTAAATTCATATATACATACTCACAAGGTACTGGTCTCTTTGTGGGCACCAATAGATTAAAGTGGTTGTACCACGAAAAATATTCTACATTTCTCAAACCAATGCCTGGATTTAAATACTTTTGTAATTACATGTAAATTAAAATTTTGTATAGCCACTAATTTATTCAATGAAATCTATCTGTATAGCACCACCTGCTGTTTGCTCTTTTCCTTATATTTTTTTGTCCACCTCACTGAGCTGGTCGCATGTGCTCAGTTTAAATCTTCAACGGCCACCAACCATATCTTCTGTTAGAAGCTGCAGCAGTTACGGGAAAATAGCTGCAGCACAAAGAACACAGACCCGGAGAAAGGACACAGTCCCTGAGCTTCCAGCCTGAAATACATCTAGGTGGAGCAATTGGAGCAATGAATGGGGAGATCTCTGGAACCATGTGAGGTCCAGGGCTGGTTCTAGCTTTGTTAGAAAGAGATGTCATGTACTATATGACGTGTGATATTCATTATTATTTTTTAAATCAATCATGAGTTTTCTTCTATTCAGATAAAGATGGGTCATTTGAGACCGAATTACAAATATGATTTCTGATCATTGATTTTACATTTCAGAACAATGCTCTAGTATTGTGTCCTGGCACATTCTCAGGGACCAATGTATAACCAGTAACTAAACTTTAGAAATCCTTATCTTGTGTTTGTGTAAGCTGTAGGGGAGGAGTGTTCAACTTTTGCACCATTTGATAAATCCAGAATATTATTGTTTGAATTTGGGTGTTAAGAGTCAAATTAGGGTCACATGTGAAGAACCTGGTATCTGCATTCTTGTTGTCTAAAAATCAATACCAATTATTAGAAGCTAATGAATTCATGTTTCGATCAAAAGCTATGCCTCATCATGTACTCCAGAGACTCAAAGGAAACCTGTAGCTCCATAGTGTAGTTCTGTCCAGTGCTATATTATGGAGGTATCTATCCATAGCTCTAGTGCTTCACAGGGAGCATGCCTCCATCATATGTCTGATGCAGCATGCTACAATTTTTTTTTTCTATTGGAATATGGGTTCATTTGGGAAAAAAGCCTCAGCATGCTTCATTATGAAGCTTACTAATATTCAAACTTATATTCACGTTCAGTGCTTAAAGGGGTTGTCCCGCGAAAAATATTTTACAGTTTTCAAACCAGCACCTGGATCTGAATACTTTTGTAATTGCATGTAATTAAAACTTTTGCATTGCCACTGAGTCATTCAATAAAATGTATCTGTATAGCACCACCTGCTGTTTTTTTTTTCCTGATTTCTTTGTCCCGATCATTGAGATGGTCGCACATGCTCAGTTTCATCCTTCAATTGTCTCCTGAGTTCTGATAGGGAGAGCTGAGACACGCCCCCTTAGCTGCAGTAGAAAAGACACTCCCCTTGAGCTGTCAGCTTGATATAAATCTAGCAGAGCAATGAATGAGGAGATCTCTGGATCCATGTGAGGTGCAGGGCTGGTTCTAGCTTTGTTAGAAAGAGATCGTCATGTACTATATGACGTGTGATTTTCATTATTTTTTTTAAGTCATGTGATAACCCCTTTAATTGGGCTGACAACTGAAAGTGACAACTAATTTCCTGAACCAGAAATATGCTCATATTAGTTTGTCACTTCCTTCTCTGACTCTTCATGCCAGTCAGTTAAAATGCACTACTCTGTAGAGAAACGGGGAAAGATTCTCTTAGTTAAAAAAAATCTTGACGTGTGCACTTCCATAAAGCATGATGAAAAGGTAAGAAGAAAAGATAGTAAACCATGTGGTATGAATACTGCCATCATGCCTCCTTGACCCTCTTCTCCTGTCAGTTTGTTGGGCGGTGTTACTTGCGTGATTCCCTGTGTGATCCGTGATAACCCGGACTACTCCCTTTCAAAGCTGATCACCAGGTAGGCCACATTCCCATCCAGGGGTGGATTGGCCATAGACCTTACAGGGAAATTTTTGACCCGATGCCCAGGGAACCACACAAGCTCTCCTGATGGCCGCAGGTCAGGTACATAATAATCTGATGCTGAACTCAACTGTATTGCCGTCCTCAGGATGATGATACAGTTGAATACTGTGGAGAGGGCAGTACTACTTTGTTCTGCACTGTGGTATTTGATTCTGCTGTGGTGGTACTTTGTGCTGCACTATGGTATTGCAGTCCCTACCTACTTGTGTTGGCCCTGCCTACCTATGTGGCCCCGTTTTAGTCCCTCCTACAACATGGGGCCACTTTTAGTTTTTTTCCAGGGCTACTTTAAGTTCACAATCCGCCCCCGTCCCCATCTCTGGAAGGCATCACATCCTAAAGTCGGGACAACCTACAAGGCAAAACACATAAAGACACCATATATACAGTATACACAATCATATATATACATGCGTAGTAACCCAGCCCTATGGGTACTACTGTACAATTATAAATAGTTTTGTATTATAATTAGTGTTTAGCGAAGGGGTGTGTCCCTGCACAGTGTGGCACTATCCAATCAGTGCTGCCAGTGTCAGACTGTGCAGGGAAACACCCCCGACCAACTACACCCAGCTGGACCTTCATTGCAAACTGCTAATAATTCATTAGTAATTCTAACCGGATTAAGAAAGAAATGGTATATCATAGAATCATCAGAATAGATGCTCCAGAATTGTTATTACACGGTGAATGCAAAAAGTTACTAAACGAGACATGTCAGGAGAGGGGACAGGTCCTATTTAAAGAAGTAGTCCATTAAAAGAAACAGGCAACCAACAGTAAAGGATACAAGTGAGGTCCATGTGCTGTGGGAGAGTACACAGTTTCCACCCTTAGGCCTCTTTCACTCGAGTGTGAAGGATCGGCTCTGGATGTGTTCAGGGTGCGTTCAGTGAAACTCGCACCATTTTGCAAGCAAGTTCAGTCAGTTTTGTCTGCATTCAGTGTTACAGTTTTTCCGCATGGGTGCAATGCGTTTTGATGCGTTTTTCACTTGCGCAATAAAAAACTGAAGATTAAGGCCTCTTTCACACGGGCGTCATATTTTTGGCCCGCATAAGAGGCGTGTGCGTTGCGGGAAAATGCGAGATTTTTCTGCGCAAGTGCAAAACATTGTCATGCGTTTTCCACTCGCGTGAGAAAAATCGTGCATGTTTGGTACCCAAACCCGAACTTCTTCACAGAAGTTCGGGCTTGGGATTGATGTTCTGAAGATTGTATTATTTTCCCTTATAACATGGTTATAAGGGAAAATAATAGCATTCTGAATACAGAATGCATAGTATAATAGTGCTGGAGGGGTTAAAAATAATAAAAAAGTTAACTCACCTTCTCCTCTTGATCGCGTAGATCCCGGTCTGTTCTTTAGCTGTGGACTGAATGACCTGTGGTGATGTCAGATCACATGCTCCAATCACACGGTCCATCACCATGGTGATGGAGCATGTGATCTGACATCACCACAGGTCCTTTAGCCCACAGATAAAGAACAGACCGGCATCTACGCGATTAAGAGGAGAAGGTGAGTTAACTTTTTTATTAATTTTTAACCCCTCCAGCACTATTATACTATGCATTCTGTATTCAGAATGCTATTATTTTCCCTTCTAACCATGTTATAAGGGAAAATAATACAGTGAATAGACTGTCACCTAGAACCCATGCGTGAAAATCGCACCGCATCCGCACTTGCTTGCGGATGCTTGCGATTTTCACGCAACCCCATTCACTTCTATGGGGCCTGCATTGCGTGGATTATCGCACCGCAACGCACAAAGAGGAGCATGCTGCGATTTTCACGCAACGCATAAGTGATGCGTGAAAATCACCGCTCATGTGAACAGCCCCATAGAAATGAATGGGTCAGGATTCAGTGCGGGTGCAATGCGTTCAACTCACGCATCGCACCCGCGCGGAAATCTCGCCTGTGTGAAAGGGGCCTTACAGATAACATCTTCACGCAACCATCAGTGAAAAACGCATTGCATCCGTACTGCATCCAGGTTACATCCGGATGCAATGCGATTTTCACTTAAGCCCCATTCACTTCTATGGGCTTTGTGAAAAACGCAGAATATAGAACATGCTGCGATTCTCACACAATGCAGAACTGATGCGTGTAAAAAAAAAACACTCATGTATACAGATCTATTGAAATGAATGGGTCAGGATTTAGTGCGGGTGCTATGTGTTCACGCATCGAACCCGCATGGAAAACTCGCTTGTGTGAAAGGTGCCTAAGTGTCTGATCAGTGGTGGTCCAACTGCTGGAACCCCTACTATTATTCTGAACGGGCTCCCGCATTTCCTCATTTGAATTAACTGGTGGTCGTGCATGTTTATTGCTCCTCCAGTCAACTCTACGGGACTGCTGGATATACTGTACTGCATTTGACTAAACCCAGGAGTCCCATAGAGATGAATGGAGAGACAGCAAACATGCACGGCCGCCGCTCCATTCAAACAGTGGAACATGAGATCCCCTTTCTTGCGATCAGTGGGGTTCCCGGTGGTCGGACGTCCGTCGCTCAGATGTGACGACTATTATTTTAGTAAAACCTCTTCATAAAGCAACCCCTTCACCAAATTACTTAAAGGGATAATCCAACCCCTGAAATGTCCCACATATTCCCGGGGCACAATATACTTACCTTACTCCCTGGCACTCGCGTCGCTTCTGAAGCCCGCACACCTGCTGCTGCATCTCCCTGTCGCACGGATGAAAACATCCGGCATCGAGGGGGGAAGGGGTGTCATCCAATAGCAGGTGGTGACGGGGACGAGCCTCTCTAGCGCCACCCGCGATGCTAGGGAGGCTCGTTTCCGCCACCTCCTGCCATTGGCTGCCCCCTCCCCCGACGCCGGGTGTTATGACAGGGAGATCCAATGGCGTTCGTGCGGGCTTCAGAAGTTTTTACAAAATCTCTAAATGAAACAAAAAGTATGTGGGGGATCTGTGTTATATCTACTCTTCTAATGTGTTAGGGAAGTATTACACGGCTCAATAACACATCCATCCACGCTCGTTAGCACTAGCCAGGATACACAGGCCAATGCAAACTGAATGCGGGAGGAATGATTCGCGCCTCCACCCTCATTCTATTCATTATCAGCGGCACATCCCCGATTACACAGAGATTTGTGCTGCCGATGAAATCCTGGTGAAAGATGCTCTCCAGTCAATAACAAATTAACCGACTAATCAACTGCTTGAGAATGAGCGTTCCAATGAATACTTATTCTTAATAATTTGCCTGATTATCGTGCAGTCTAAAAATGACTTTTACAGTACAAAGTCAACCCCTTCTCTATAATTAAAGGCAAACTTGTACAACCAAAGAGTACATTTTTATATATTTATTTATTTACTGCACTTATATATATGCACTGTTATATTCCTAAGTACTTAAAGGGAGTCTATCATCAACGTTTCACCTTTTTAACCCTTCCCATAGCTTTCTAGCAGCCTTACAGTTAATAAAAACGTTACCTTGATGAGCAATCCTGGACTTATAAAACCGGCAGAAAACAACTTAGTAGCATACACAAATGAGGGCTCGCAAGTGCCCAGGGGCGGCGTTACCCTCGTAGGTGCCCAGCTAGCTCAGCCTTATTGTCGCTTCCCTCCGCCCATTCATTCCCTCTGCCCGACATCCTTTCCCTCTGACCGCCCATCTACTTACTTCTTGTTTTGCGGAGATCCCGCGCCTGCGCACTCAGTCCGTCGGCCGGCGCATGCGCACTGCGATGCCCATTCCTTGTACGGCATCACAGTAATTAATGCGCATGCACCGATGGACAGCCTCCTTTGTGGTGTTTTCACGCCGTTAGCCGGCGCATGCGCATTAATTACTGTGATGCCGTACAAGGAATGGGCATTGCAGTGCGCATGCGCGGGATCTCGGCGAAATAAGAAGTAAGTAGATGGGCGGTCAGAGGGAAATGATGTCGGGCAGAGGGAAAGAATGGGCGGGGGGAAGCGACAATAAGGCAGAACTAGCTGGGCACCTACGAGGGTAACGCCGCCCTTGCGCACTTGCGAGCCCTCATTTGTATATGCTACTAAGTAGTTTTTTGCCGGTTTTATAAATCCAGTATTGCTCATAAAGGTAACGTTTTTATTAACTGTAAGGCTGCTAGAAAGCTACAGTTGCAAGAAAAAGTATGTGAACCCTTTGGAATGATATGGATTTCTGCACAAATTGGTCATAAAATGTGATCTGATCTTCATCTAAGTCACAACAATAGACAATCACAGTCTGCTTAAACTAATAACACACAAAGAATTAAATGTTACCATGTTTTTATTGAACACACCATGTAAACATTCACAGTGCAGGTGGAAAAAGTATGTGAACCCCTTGACTAATGACATCTCCAAGAGCTAATTGGAGTGAGGTGTCAGCCAACTGGAGTACAATCAATGAGATGAGATTGGAGGTGTTGGTTACAGCTGCCCTGCCCTATAAAAAACACACACCAGTTCTGGGTTTGCTTTTCACAAGAAGCATTGCCTGATGTGAATGATGCCTCGCACAAAAGAGCTTGCAGAAGACCTACGATTAAGAATTGTTGACTTGCATAAAGCTGGAAAGGGTTATAAAAGTATCTCCAAAAGCCTTGCTGTTCATCAGTCCACGGTAAGACAAATTGTCTATAAATGGAGAAAGTTCAGCACTGCTGCTACTCTCCCTAGGAGTGGCCGTCCTGTAAAGATGACTGCAAGAGCACAGCGCAGACTGCTCAATGAGGTGAAGAAGAATCCTAGAGTGTCAGCTAAAGACTTACATAAGTCTCTGGCATATGGTAACATCCCTGTTAGCGAATATATACGATACGTAAAACACTAAACAAGAATGGATTTCATGGGAGGATACCACAGAGGAAGCCACTGCTGTCCAAAAGAAAACACTGCTGCACGTTTACAGTTTGCACAAGAGCACCTGGATGTTCCGCAGCAGTACTGGCAAAATATTCTGTGGACAGATGAAACCAAAGTTGAGTTATTTGGAAGAAACACACAACACTATGTGTGGAGAAAAAGAGGCACAGCACACCAACATCAAAACCTCATCCCAACTGTGAAGTATGGTGGTGGGGTCATCATGGTTTGGGGCTGCTTTGCTGTGTCAGGGCCTGGACGGATTGCTATCATCGAAGGAAAAATTAATTCCCAAGACATTTTGCAGGAGAACTTAAGGCCATCTGTCCACCAGCTGAAGCTCAACAGAAGATGGGTGTTGCAACAGGACAACGACCCAAAGCATAGAAGTAAATCAACAACAGAATGGCTTAAACAGAAGAAAATACGCCTTCTGGAGTTGCCCAGTCAGAGTCCTGACCTCAACCCAATTGAGATGCTGTGGCATGACCTCAAGAAAGCGATTCACACCAGACATCCCAAGAATATTGATGAACTGAAACAGTTCAGTAAAGAGGAATGGTCTAGAATTACTCCTGAGTAGGGCTGCAGTAAACGAATATTTTTGTAATCGAGTATTCTATCGATTATATTTCTCGATTCATCGAGTAATCTAATAAGAAAAAGCTACTTAAAATAACGTACGTAATTAGGTATGTATAAAGTTATTGGTTTGAAGGGGTTAATAACTTTATACATGCCTAATGCCAAGGTGCTTCCATTAACCCCTCCAAACCAATAACTTTATACATGCCCATTGGGTTTGGAGGGGTTAATGGAAGCACCTTGGCATTAGGCATGTATAAAGTTATTGGTCTGAAGAGGTTAATGAAAGCACCTTGGAGGTGCCTTCATTAACCCCTCTCTAAACCAATAACTTTATACATGCCAAGGTGGTGCTTGCAGCCTCCATTAACCACTCTCTCTCCATCTGCCTCCCCCCAGCCTCTGATCTGCTTGCCCCCAGCCTCTGATCTGCTTGCCCCCGCCTCTGATCTGGCTCCCCCCCAGCCTCTGATCTGGCTCCCCCCCCAGCCTCTGATCTGGCTCCCCCCTCCCCCTGATCTCCCTCCCCCCAGCCTCTGATCTGCCTCCCTCCCTCCCTCCCCCCAGCCTCTGATCTGCCTCCCCCCCTCCCCCAGCCTCTGATCTGCCTCCCCCAGCCTCTGATATGCCCCCTCTGGTAACGCAACCCCCCCTCCCTCCCTCCCTCCCCAGTATTAATCATTGGTGGCAGTGGCCACAGGGTCCCCCTCCTCCCCCCCATCATTGGTGGCAGTGTCAGTTCCGATCGGAGCCCCAGCAGTGTAATGCTGGGGCTCCGATCGGTTACCATGGCAGCCAGGAGTCACGCTACTGAAGCCCTGGCTGCCATGGTATGTTAGTAGTGAGCAGAGAGCAGCGCATTATACTCACGTGCGCTGTGGCCGCCGGTCGCTCCTTCTTCTGTCTGTGCGGCGGATTGCTAATGCTTACAGCATTAGCAATGCGCCGCACAGACCTATGAGAAGGAGCGACCGCCGGCCACAGCGCACGTGATTATAATGCGCTGCTCTCTGCTCACTAACATACCATGGCAGCCAGGACTTAAGCAGCGTCCTGGCTGCCATGGTAACCGATCGGAGCCCCAGCATTACACTGCTGGGGCTCCGATCGGAACTGACACTGCCACCAATGATGGGGGGGAGGAGGGGGACCCTGTGGGATATGGCCGGCACATTCATTGGTGGTGCAGTGGCCACAGTCCCTCCCCTCCCCTCCTCCCCTCCTCCCCTCCTCTCCTCCTCCTACTTGGTCTTCAGCGGCAGCCGCGCACAGTGGGGAGGGAGAGACTCCCTCCTCCTCCCGACTCCCTCCTCCTCCCTCCTCCCTCAGCTGTGCCGGCCGCTCAGTCCTGCCTCTCTGGCTCCGGAGGACACGGAAGCGGTGAGTGAGACGCTTAATTTCACTCCCGTTCCGTGATCACGTGATCTGAACGATTCCTCGATGCAGGGAAACTGCATCGATGAATTTTTTTACTCGATTTGATCGAGTTATTCGAATAATCGTTTCAGCCCTACTCCTGACCGTTGTGCACGTCTGATCTGCAACTACAGGAAACATTTGGTTGAAGTTATTGCTGCCAAAGGAGGTTCAACCAGTTATTAAATCCAAGGGTTCACATACTTTTTCCACCTGCACTGTGAATGTTTACATGGTGTGTTCAATAAAACATGGTAACATTTAATTGTTTGTGTGTTATTAGTTTGAGCAGACTGTGATTGTCTATTGTTGTGACTTAGATGAACATCCGATCACATTTTATGACCAATTTGTGCAGAAATCCATATAATTCCAAAGGGTTCACATACTTTTTCTTGCAACTGTATGGGAAGGGTTAAAAAGTTGAAACTTTGATGACAGACTCCCTTTTAACAGCCCAATGAGGCTCACAAGTAGGGATGAGCGAACTCGAACTGTATAGTTCGGGTTCGTACCGAATTTTGGGGTGTCCGTGACACGGACCCGAACCCGGACATTTTCGTAAAAGTCCGGGTTCGGGTTCGGTGTTCGTCGCTTTCTTCGCGCTTTTGTGACGCTTTCTTGGCGCTTTTTGAAAGGCTGCAAAGCAGCCAATCAACAAGCGTCATACTACTTGCCCCAAGAGGCCATCACAGCCATGCCTACTATTGGCATGGCTGTGATTGGCCAGAGCACCATGTGACCCAGCCTCTATTTAAGCTGGAGTCACATAGCGCCGCCCGTCACTCTGCTCTGATTAGCGTAGGGAGAGGTTGCGGCTGCGACAGTAGGGCGAGATTAGGCAGATTAACTCCTCCAAAGGACTTGATTAACTGATCGATCTGCAGCTGTGGATCATTGAGCTGCTGATCCTCAATTGCTCACTGTTTTTAGGCTGCACAGACCGTTTGTCAGTCTCATTTTTCTGGGGTGATCGGCGGCCATTTTGTGTCTTGTGGTGCGCCAGCACAAGCTGCGACCAAGTGCATTTAACCCTCAATGGTGTGGTTGTTTTTTGGCTAAAGCCTACATCAGGGTGAAGCTGTGACACCAAGTGCATTTAACCAGCAATAGTCTGTTCATTTTTTGGCCATATACAAAATCAGGGGCAAGCTGCGCCTGTCACCAAGTGCATTTAACCCTCAATGGTGTGGTTGTTTTTTGGCTAAAGCCTACATCAGGGTGAAGCTGTCACACCAAGTGCATTTAACCAGCAATAGTCTGTTCATTTTTTGGCCATATACAAAATCAGGGGCAAGCTGCGCCTGTCACCAAGTGCATTTAACCCTCAATGGTGTGGTTGTTTTTTGGCTAAAGCCTACATCAGGGTGAAGCTGTCACACCAAGTGCATTTAACCAGCAATAGTCTGTTCATTTTTTGGCCATATACAAAATCAGGGGCAAGCTGCGCCTGTCACCAAGTGCATTTAACCCTCAATGGTGTGGTTGTTTTTTGGCTAAAGCCTACATCAGGGTGAAGCTGTCACACCAAGTGCATTTAACCAGCAATAGTCTGTTCATTTTTTGGCCATATCCCAGTCTAATTCTGTCACTAAATCCATACCGGTCACCCAGCGCCTAAATACTAGGCCTCAAATTTATATCCAGCTAAATCTGTCCCTAGTGCTGTAGCTGGGCGAGTTATTTAGTGTCCGTTCAAGCACATTTCTTGTTCTGGGTTGAAATACAATTCCCAATTTAGCAATTTCATAATTTAGTGGTTCCTGCTATATCAGAGCTCTTTGAAATCTATCCCAAAAAGGGTATATAATATTGAAGGTGCACATAGGGTCATTCAGAGTAACTTCACACACACCCGCTACTGTGTATTTCCAAGTCTAATTCTGTCACTAAATCCATACCGGTGACCCAGCGCCTAAATACTAGGCCTCAAATTTAATTCCCTCTAAATCTCTCGTTACCCACCGCTGTACTGTTGTTGCTGGGCAAGATATTTAGTGTCCGTCAAAGCACATTTTTGTTCTGGGTTGAAGTACAATTCCCAATTTAGCAATTTCATAATTTAGTGGTTTCTGCTATATCAGAGCTATTTGAAATCTATCCCAAAAAGGGTATATAATATTGAAGGTGCACATAGGGTCATTCAGAATAACTTCACACACACCCGCTACTGTGTATTTCCAAGTCTAATTCTGTCACTAAACCCATACCTGTCACCCAGCGCCTAAATACTAGGCCTCAAATTTAAATCCCTCTAAATCTCTCGTTACCGTTGTCCTGTTGTAGCTGGGAAAGTTATTTAGTGCCCGTCAAAGCACATTTTTTGTTCTGGGTTGAAGTACAATTCCCAATTTAGCAATTTCATAATTTAGTGGTTCCTGCTATATCAGAGCTATTTGAAATCTATCCCAAAAAGGGTATATAATATTGAAGGTGCACATAGGGTCATTCAGAATAACTTCACACACACCCGCTACTGTGTATTTCCAAGTCTAATTCTGTCACTAAATCCATACCGGTGACCCAGCGCCTAAATACTAGGCCTCAAATTTAATTCCCTCTAAATCTCTCGTTACCCACCGGTGTACTGTTGTTGCTGGGCAAGATATTTAGTGTCCGTCAAAGCACATTTTTTGTTCTGGGTTGAAGTACAATTCCCAATTTAGCAATTTCATAATTTAGTGGTTTCTGCTATATCAGAGCTATTTGAAATCTATCCCTAAAAGGGTATATAATATTGAAGGTGCACATAGGGTCATTCAGAATAACTTCACACACACCCGCTACTGTGTATTTCCAAGTCTAATTCTGTCACTAAACCCATACCTGTCACCCAGCGCCTAAATACTAGGCCTCAAATTTAAATCCCTCTAAATCTCTCGTTACCGTTGTCCTGTTGTAGCTGGGAAAGTTATTTAGTGCCCGTCAAAGCACATTTTTTGTTCTGGGTTGAAGTACAATTCCCAATTTAGCAATTTCATAATTTAGTGGTTCCTGCTATATCAGAGCTATTTGAAATCTATCCCAAAAAGGGTATATAATATTGAAGGTGCACATAGGGTCATTCAGAATAACTTCACACACACCCGCTACTGTGTATTTCCAAGTCTAATTCTGTCACTAAATCCATACCGGTGACCCAGCGCCTAAATACTAGGCCTCAAATTTAATTCCCTCTAAATCTCTCGTTACCCACCGCTGTACTGTTGTTGCTGGGCAAGATATTTAGTGTCCGTCAAAGCACATTTTTTGTTCTGGGTTGAAGTACAATTCCCAATTTAGCAATTTCATAATTTAGTGGTTTCTGCTATATCAGAGCTATTTGAAATCTATCCCAAAAAGGGTATATAATATTGAAGGTGCACATAGGGTCATTCAGAATAACTTCACACACACCCGCTACTGTGTATTTCCAAGTCTAATTCTGTCACTAAACCCATACCTGTCACCCAGCGCCTAAATACTAGGCCTCAAATTTAAATCCCTCTAAATCTCTCGTTACCGTTGTCCTGTTGTAGCTGGGAAAGTTATTTAGTGCCCGTCAAAGCACATTTTTTGTTCTGGGTTGAAGTACAATTCCCAATTTAGCAATTTCATAATTTAGTGGTTCCTGCTATATCAGAGCTATTTGAAATCTATCCCAAAAAGGGTATATAATATTGAAGGTGCACATAGGGTCATTCAGAATAACTTCACACACACCCGCTACTGTGTATTTCCAAGTCTAATTCTGTCACTAAATCCATACCGGTGACCCAGCGCCTAAATACTAGGCCTCAAATTTAATTCCCTCTAAATCTCTCGTTACCCACCGGTGTACTGTTGTTGCTGGGCAAGATATTTAGTGTCCGTCAAAGCACATTTTTTGTTCTGGGTTGAAGTACAATTCCCAATTTAGCAATTTCATAATTTAGTGGTTTCTGCTATATCAGAGCTATTTGAAATCTATCCCTAAAAGGGTATATAATATTGAAGGTGCACATAGGGTCATTCAGAATAACTTCACACACACCCGCTACTGTGTATTTCCAAGTCTAATTCTGTCACTAAACCCATACCTGTCACCCAGCGCCTAAATACTAGGCCTCAAATTTAAATCCCTCTAAATCTCTCGTTACCGTTGTCCTGTTGTAGCTGGGAAAGTTATTTAGTGCCCGTCAAAGCACATTTTTTGTTCTGGGTTGAAGTACAATTCCCAATTTAGCAATTTCATAATTTAGTGGTTTCTGCTATATCAGAGCTATTTGAAATCTATCCCTAAAAGGGTATATAATATTGAAGGTGCACATAGGGTCATTC
Organism: Bufo gargarizans; assembly: GCF_014858855.1. Taxonomy (NCBI): domain Eukaryota; kingdom Metazoa; phylum Chordata; class Amphibia; order Anura; family Bufonidae; genus Bufo; species Bufo gargarizans. The sequence goes on along the minus strand of NC_058083.1, from coordinate 499,556,619 downwards.
AGAATAACTTCACACACACCCGCTACTGTGTATTTCCAAGTCTAATTCTGTCACTAAATCCATACCGGTGACCCAGCGCCTAAATACTAGGCCTCAAATTTAATTCCCTCTAAATCTCTCGTTACCCACCGTTGTACTGTTGTTGCTGGGCAAGATATTTAGTGTCCGTCAAAGCACATTTTTTGTTCTGGGTTGAAGTACAATTCCCAATTTAGCAATTTCATAATTTAGTGGTTTCTGCTATATCAGAGCTATTTGAAATCTATCCCTAAAAGGGTATATAATATTCAAGGTGCACATTGGGTCATTCAGAATAACTTCACACACACACGCTTCTGTGCATTTCCAAGTCTAATTCTGTCACTAAATCCATACCGGTCACCCAGCGCCTAAATACTAGGCCTCAAATTTATATCCCGCTGAATTTGAATACAATACATTGGGCCAAATAATATATTTGTTGTTGTGGTGAACCATAACAATGAGAAAAACATCTAGTAAGGGACGCGGACGTGGACATGGTCGTGGTGGTGTTAGTGGACCCTCTGGTGCTGGGAGAGGACGTGGCCGTTCTGCCACATCCACACGTCCTAGTGTACCAACTACTTCAGGTCCCAGTAGCCGCCAGAATTTACAGCGATATATGGTGGGGCCCAATGCCGTTCTAAGGATGGTAAGGCCTGAGCAGGTACAGGCATTAGTCAATTGGGTGGCCGACAGTGGATCCAGCACGTTCACATTATCTCCCACCCAGTCTTCTGCAGAAAGCGCACAGATGGCGCCTGAAAACCAACCCCATCAGTCTGTCACATCACCCCCATGCATACCAGGGAAACTGTCTCAGCCTCAAGTTATGCAGCAGTCTCTTATGCTGTTTGAAGACTCCGCTGGCAGGGTTTCCCAAGGGCATCCACCTAGCCCTTCCCCAGCGGTGAAAGACATAGAATGCACTGACGCACAACCACTTATGTTTCCTGATGATGAGGACATGGGAATACCACCTCAGCATGTCTCTGATGATGACGAAACACAGGTGCCAACTGCTGCGTCTTTCTGCAGTGTGCAGACTGAACAGGAGGTCAGGGATCAAGACTGGGTGGAAGACGATGCAGGGGACGATGAGGTCCTAGACCCCACATGGAATGAAGGTCGTGCCACTGACTTTCACAGTTCGGAGGAAGAGGCAGTGGTGAGACCGAGCCAACAGCGTAGCAAAAGAGGGAGCAGTGGGCAAAAGCAGAACACCCGCCGCCAAGAGACTCCGCCTGCTACTGACCGCCGCCATCTGGGACCGAGCACCCCAAAGGCAGCTTCAAGGAGTTCCCTGGCATGGCACTTCTTCAAACAATGTGCTGACGACAAGACCCGAGTGGTTTGCACGCTGTGCCATCAGAGCCTGAAGCGAGGCATTAACGTTCTGAACCTGAGCACAACCTGCATGACCAGGCACCTGCATGCAAAGCATGAACTGCAGTGGAGTAAACACCTTAAAACCAAGGAAGTCACTCAGGCTCCCCCTGCTACCTCTTCTGCTGCTGCCGCCTCGGCCTATTCTGCTGCTGCCGCCTCGGCCTCTTCCTCCGCCTCTGGAGGAACGTTGGCACCTGCCGCCCAGCAAACAGGGGATGTACCACCAACACCACCACCACCACCTCCGTCACCAAGCGTCTCAACCATGTCACACGCCAGCGTTCAGCTCTCCATCTCACAAACATTTGATAGAAAGCGTAAATTCCCACCTAGCCACCCTCGATCCCTGGCCCTGAATGCCAGCATTTCTAAACTACTGGCCTATGAAATGCTGTCATTTAGGCTGGTGGACACAGACAGCTTCAAACAGCTCATGTCGCTTGCTGTCCCACAGTATGTTGTTCCCAGCCGGCACTACTTCTCCAAGAGAGCCGTGCCTTCCCTGCACAACCAAGTATCCGATAAAATCAAGTGTGCACTGCGCAACGCCATCTGTAGCAAGGTCCACCTAACCACAGATACGTGGACCAGTAAGCACGGCCAGGGACGCTATATCTCCCTAACTGCACACTGGGTAAATGTAGTGGCAGCTGGGCCCCAGGCGGAGAGCTGTTTGGCGCACGTCCTTCCGCCGCCAAGGATCGCAGGGCAACATTCTTTGCCTCCTGTTGCCACCTCCTCCTTCTCGGCTTCCTCCTCCTCTTCTTCCACCTGCTCATCCAGTCAGCCACACACCTTCACCACCAACTTCAGCACAGCCCGGGGTAAACGTCAGCAGGCCATTCTGAAACTCATATGTTTGGGGGACAGGCCCCACACCGCACAGGAGTTGTGGCGGGGTATAGAACAACAGACCGACGAGTGGTTGCTGCCGGTGAGCCTCAAGCCCGGCCTGGTGGTGTGTGATAATGGGCGAAATCTCGTTGCAGCTCTGGGACTAGCCAATTTGACGCACATCCCTTGCTTGGCGCATGTGCTGAATTTGGTGGTGCAGAAGTTCATTCACAACTACCCCGACATGTCAGAGCTGCTGCATAAAGTGCGGGCCGTCTGTTCGCGCTTCCGGCGTTCACATCCTGCTGCTGCTCGCCTGTCTGCGCTACAGCGTAACTTCGGCCTTCCCGCTCACCGCCTCATATGCGACGTGCCCACCAGGTGGAACTCCACCTTGCACATGCTGGACAGACTGTGCGAGCAGCAGCAGGCCATAGTGGAGTTTCAGCTGCAGCACGCACGGGTCAGTCGCACTACAGAACAGCACCACTTCACCACCAATGACTGGGCCTCCATGCGAGACCTGTGTGCCCTGTTGCGCTGTTTCGAGTACTCCACCAACATGGCCAGTGGCGATGACACCGTTATCAGCGTTACAATACCACTTCTATGTCTCCTTGAGAAAACACTTAGGGCGATGATGGAACAGGAGGTGGCCCAGGAGGAGGAGGAGGAGGATGAGGAAGAGGGGTCATTTTTAGCACTTTCAGGCCAGTCTCTTCGAAGTGACTCAGAGGGAGGTTTTTTGCAACAGCAGAGGCCAGGTACAAATGTGGCCAGCCAGGGCCCACTACTGGAGGACGAGGAGGACGAGGATGAGGAGGAGGTGGAGGAGGATGAGGATGAAGCATGGTCACAGCGGGGTGGCACCCAACGCAGCTCGGGTCCATCACTGGTGCGTGGCTGGGGGGAAAGGCAGGACGATGACGATACGCCTCCCACAGAGGACAGCTTGTCCTTACCCCTGGGCAGCCTGGCACACATGAGCGACTACATGCTGCAGTGCCTGCGCAACGACAGCAGAGTTGCCCACATTTTAACCTGTGCGGACTACTGGGTTGCCACCCTGCTGGATCCACGCTACAAAGACAATGTGCCCACCTTACTTCCTGCACTGGAGCGTGATAGGAAGATGCGCGAGTACAAGCGCACGTTGGTAGACGCGCTACTGAGAGCATTCCCAAATGTCACAGGGGAACAAGTGGAAGCCCAAGGCCAAGGCAGAGGAGGAGCAAGAGGTCGCCAAGGCAGCTGTGTCACGGCCAGCTCCTCTGAGGGCAGGGTTAGCATGGCAGAGATGTGGAAAACTTTTGTCAACACGCCACAGCTAACTGCACCACCACCTGATACGCAACGTGTTAGCAGGAGGCAACATTTTACTAACATGGTGGAACAGTACGTGTGCACACCCCTCCACGTACTGACTGATGGTTCGGCCCCATTCAACTTCTGGGTCTCTAAATTGTCCACGTGGCCAGAGCTAGCCTTTTATGCCTTGGAGGTGCTGGCCTGCCCGGCAGCCAGCGTTTTGTCTGAACGTGTATTCAGCACGGCAGGGGGCGTCATTACAGACAAACGCAGCCGCCTGTCTACAGCCAATGTGGACAAGCTGACGTTCATAAAAATGAACCAGGCATGGATCCCACAGGACCTGTCCGTCCCTTGTCCAGATTAGACATTAACTACCTCCCCATAACCATATATTATTGGACTCCAGGGCACTTCCTCATTCAATCCTATTTTTATTTTCATTTTACCATTATATTGCGATGCTACCCAAAGTTGAATGAACCTCTCCTCTGCCTGTGTGCTAGGCCTAAATATATGCCAATGGACTGTTGCAGTGGTGGCTGACATGAAGCCTGATTCTCTGCTATGACATGCAGACTAATTCTCTGCTGACATGAAGCCAGATTGTCTGTTACGGGACCTCTCTCCTCTGCCTGGGTGCTGGGCCTAAATTTATGACAATGGACTGTTGCAGTGGTGGCTGACGTGAAGCCTGATTCTCTGCTATGACATGCAGACTGATTCTCTGCTGTCATGAAGCCAGATTGTCTGTTACGGGACCTTTCTCCTCTACCTGGGTTCTGGGCCTAAATTTATGAAAATTGACTCTTACAGTGGTGGGTGACGTGAAGCCTGATTCTCTGCTATGATATGAAGACTGATTCTCTGCTGACATGAAGCCAGATTGTCTGTTACGGGACCTTTCTCCTCTGCCTGGGTTCTGGGCCTAAATTTATGAAAATTGACTCTTACAGTGGTGGGTGACGTGAAGCCTGATTCTCTGCTATGATATGAAGACTGATTCTCTGCTGACATGAAGCCAGATTGTCTGTTACGGGACCTTTCTCCTCTGCCTGGGTTCTGGGCCTAAATTTATGAAAATTGACTCTTACAGTGGTGGGTGACGTGAAGCCTGATTCTCTGCTATGATATGAAGACTGATTCTCTGCTGACATGAAGCCAGATTGTCTGTTACGGGACCTTTCTCCTCTGCCTGGGTTCTGGGCCTAAATTTATGAAAATTGACTCTTACAGTGGTGGGTGACGTGAAGCCTGATTCTCTGCTATGATATGAAGACTGATTCTCTGCTGACATGAAGCCAGATTGTCTGTTACGGGACCTTTCTCCTCTGCCTGGGTTCTGGGCCTAAATTTATGAAAATTGACTCTTACAGTGGTGGGTGACGTGAAGCCTGATTCTCTGCTATGATATGAAGACTGATTCTCTGCTGACATGAAGCCAGATTGTCTGTTACGGGACCTTTCTCCTCTGCCTGGGTTCTGGGCCTAAATTTATGAAAATTGACTCTTACAGTGGTGGGTGACGTGAAGCCTGATTCTCTGCTATGATATGAAGACTGATTCTCTGCTGACATGAAGCCAGATTGTCTGTTACGGGACCTCTCTCCTCTGCCTGGGTGCTGGGCCTAAATATATGCCAATGGACTGTTGCAGTGGTGGCTGACGTGAAGCCTCATTCTCTGCTATGACATGCAGACTAATTCTCTGCTGACATGAAGACAGATTCTCTGTTACGGGACCTCTCTCCTCTGCCTGGGTGCCGGGGCCTAAATATCTGAGAATGGACTGTTCCAGTGGTGGCTGACGTGAAGCCTCATTCTCTGCTATGACATGCAGACTAATTCTCTGCTGACATGAAGACAGATTCTCTGTTACGGGACCTCCCTCCTCTGCCTGGGTGCTGGGCCTAAATATATGCCAATGGACTGTTGCAGTGGTGGCTGACGTGAAGCCTCATTCTCTGCTATGACATGCAGACTAATTCTCTGCTGACATGAAGACAGATTCTCTGTTACGGGACCTCCCTCCTCTGCCTGGGTGCTGGGCCTAAATATATGCCAATGGACTGTTGCAGTGGTGGCTGACGTGAAGCCTCATTCTCTGCTATGACATGCAGACTGATTCTCTGCTGACATGAAGCCAGATTCTCTGTTACGGGACCTCTCTCCTCTGCCTGTGTGTGTGCTGGGCCTAAATATATGCCAATGGACTGTTGCAGTGGTGGCTGACGTGAAGCCTCATTCTCTGCTATGACATGCAGACTGATTCTCTGCTGACATGAAGCCAGATTCTCTGTTACGGGACCTCTCTCCTCTGCCTGTGTGTGTGCTGGGCCTAAATATATGCCAATGGACTGTTGCAGTGGTGGCTGACGTGAAGCCTCATTCTCTGCTATGACATGCAGACTAATTCTCTGCTGACATGAAGACAGATTCTCTGTTACGGGACCTCCCTCCTCTGCCTGGGTGCTGGGCCTAAATATATGCCAATGGACTGTTGCAGTGGTGGCTGACGTGAAGCCTCATTCTCTGCTATGACATGCAGACTGATTCTCTGCTGACATGAAGCCAGATTCTCTGTTACGGGACCTCTCTCCTCTGCCTGTGTGTGTGCTGGGCCTAAATATATGCCAATGGACTGTTGCAGTGGTGGCTGACGTGAAGCCTCATTCTCTGCTATGACATGCAGACTGATTCTCTGCTGACATGAAGCCAGATTCTCTGTTACGGGACCTCTCTCCTCTGCCTGTGTGTGTGCTGGGCCTAAATATATGCCAATGGACTGTTGCAGTGGTGGCTGACGTGAAGCCTCATTCTCTGCTATGACATGCAGACTAATTCTCTGCTGACATGAAGACAGATTCTCTGTTACGGGACCTCCCTCCTCTGCCTGGGTGCTGGGCCTAAATATATGCCAATGGACTGTTGCAGTGGTGGCTGACGTGAAGCCTCATTCTCTGCTATGACATGCAGACTAATTCTCTGCTGACATGAAGACAGATTCTCTGTTACGGGACCTCTCTCCTCTGCCTGGGTGCCGGGGCCTAAATATCTGAGAATGGACTGTTCCAGTGGTGGGTGACGGGAAGCCAGATTCTCTGCTATGGAACCTCTCTCCAATTGATTTTGGTTAATTTTTATTTATTTAATTTTTATTTTAATTCATTTCCCTATCCACATTTGTTTGCAGGGGATTTACCTACATGTTGCTGCCTTTTGCAGCCCTCTAGCTCTTTCCTGGGCTGTTTTACAGCCTTTTTAGTGCCGAAAAGTTCGGGTCCCCATTGACTTCAATGGGGTTCGGGTTCGGGACGAAGTTCGGATCGGGTTCGGATCCCGAACCCGAACATTTCCGGGATGTTCGGCCGAACTTCTCGAACCCGAACATCCAGGTGTTCGCTCAACTCTACTCACAAGTTAATGACTCAATGTTACAAACATTAAACAAACACCGTCATTTTCTTGTCAGGAGCCTAGTTCCTAGTTGTCGGCTTATGGAGCCCAATGTGGACTCTTAATGCATTCTAATAGGGCCAGATTTCTTGATATATCCGAAAATGCAAAAACACTGCTTTCTTTTAGGATGGAGATAGGATCACAGTTAGTTCAATGGTTAACAAGCCTTTAAATCTCATTATTGATGGATTTTGTCAGGTTAAATATGACAAGGTCAGTACATGATAGAGGAGCATGACTTCCTCATGTGTGCAGCCGTATGCCATGACAAACATGTGCAGTATTCCAGAGCAGGGGGTACCTGCAAATAGTTTGTTGTTTAATGTGTTGTAATGTTATGCCATGTATTATGCCCAGTATAGCTACATATGGATGACACAGCCATAGTTAACAATCCAGTTGGGTGGGGAACCAGGATTAGTTAGGGAGAGTAGACAGGAGTTTGAAAGGAGGATAAAGCCTTGCCACATGTTCCTTCTCCTCAAGCCTCAAGTTCCAGAGACTAACAGATCTCTGTGAGATTTATGGAAGATCAACAGAAAGAGAGAGAGAGAGGGATAGAGCGAGAGGAGAACTTAGAATCTGCACATGCAAGGATAGGAGTCAGCAAGGTAATATGAGACTACAGCCATTCAGACCTTGCTGCAGTGAGGGACACAGTTAAGACACCCTTCACACCTGAACATGTCCTGGCAATATGTGCCTTAAAAAACATGTATCCCACAGTTGACACTACAGCCGTATTGCCAAGGTACTGTTGTCAATGACAGTTCTATTGAGAGAAGCATTAGGAAGATAGTGTACAAAGGGACCATAACTCCCAACTTTGCCAGCCTGTATATCTCACTATTGGGGGAATAAAAGGATTTGCATTGTGTACAGACAAAACTGTGCTTCATTGTTATTGGATGTACTACAACTCCCATTTTGCACTACAGTAAAGAGAGACATTTATTCATCTACACTCTGTATGCCCTGCATTGCACCTATACAGACACCTAACATCACAGACACTCCAACTACCACCAGGAGCCCCAGAACCAGGATGTGCCGAGGGAAAGAGAGGGTGCTGTAGGAGCCCCAGAACTAGTGTGCGCCTCAAGGGAAGAAAGGGTGCCACTGCCTTTCACTGCATGGCCCTAGGGAGCAACGGTGTGAGGACAGCCACTGTGATTGTTAAAGCCAGAGCCACTACCACTCCCATCATCCACTCCGGCTCCTCCTGGCCTCTGCACATGTATGTATTCCTTGAGTAGGCATAATTACAAAAAGTTAATTTTTTATTGTTCTTGAAATATATACTATGGCCTTGGACTACGAAGATGATTTTTTGTGAAGCAGTATCTGACACCAGGAGGTTGCATGATGACGTATTTATAACTAGTATCCAAAATTCTAGGTCACAACAGGCTAATACATGCAAAGGGGTATTCCGGTTTCACGATATTGAAGACCTAACCTCAGGATAGGTCATCAGTACCACACTGGTGGGGGTCTGACTTCCACCAGCCTTTTGAAGGACTGCAGTGCTTGTGCCAGTGCTGCATCTTCTTCAATCATTATATGCACGCTGTCTGCACGTCAGCGGCGCTGTAGTGTAATTACAGCTTCCTCCTCCATTCACAGAGAGCAAATACTGAGTTTACTGCCCGAGACCTTCTTTCAACCCTGAGTTTCTTGTTCGGCTCCTTTCTGACCCCCAGTTATCAGCTCTCTGCTGCACCCTCTAATAGCCTGAAAAGTGTGAATGTACTTTCACACAATTTCATTTCATTTAATACAGAATGGAATAAATAGTAAATTTGTAAATCACTTCATTTAAAAGGTATGCTTGAACCAACCCGAAAAAAGCTTTACAGCTATGGCCACTAAGGGTCTCATGTCCAACTAAGTTGTGTCCACTGTCTGTTATCAAGCAAGATCCATCCCTGGTAACAGAGACTCAGAAGATGGCTGACAGGAAATGGGGGAGTCTCAGAGCTAGCTGAGATCCTGAGCCTGATAAAACAGCTACTTCTACACAGCTTCTGAACACCACAAGAGCCCCCTGCCTTATTATAAATGTGACGGATCCCTCTTTATCTGCTCTGTGAGCTCCAGAGCTGAAAACAAACAGAGTGGGAAGTAAGGGAAAGGAGGTTACAGCAATACAGTGCTGGTATAAGGGAGGAAACCCCTGCTTCTGAGTGAAATGTATCTAGCTGTGCAGCTGAAACATGGAATAATATAGCTGACAAAAACATTAGGGAAGCCCAAAAATAACTATTCCTTAACAGTTATGATTGTGCAGAGCAGCAAAGCCATTATGCAAACTTTTTGTGAAAGCTCAGGTATGCTTTAAGACTATTTAAGTGGCAAAAAGCATGAATAACAGGTATTGGGTAGTAACAGGTCAGACACAAAACTAACGAATGCTCATGTAACCAAGTGACATTTGACTTAAATGTCATGTATTTCTCACAATTCACCAATTTAAAAGACACCAAAATAGAATGTTGTAGAATTTAAGAAGCAGAAATGTGACTTTTTAACCTTTAAAATCAGTTTTTTAAAATTCTCTATGCATTTGTGTTACTGCAGTAAAATGTCACAGATGGGGGCGTGACATATTCACATTGCAAGACAAATATCAAATACTGGATTATTACAATCAATCGTTGCATTCTGCACGTATTACCTATGACCTTATATCTCAGCACTGAAGACTTAGAGGTAAAGGTATACTTGAGACATTTGGCTGGCCACGGCTTCTCACAGCTGTGGTGTTAATTGACAGCAAGCAGGGATTTTGAAAACGGTGAGAAATTGATATTTGATAGCAAAAGTATATCGAAAAAGTGTATACTAGACAATTAATTAGGGTTTGGCTAAACAGCGATTTTGGCCATGACAGCTGTCGCATGACCAAAGATAGCAGCGCTGCCATAAGAATGAATGGGGTCGCAGCACAAATGCACATTTGCTGCGACTGCAACATGCAAATCGCAAAAAATCGAGTGATTTGCGTGTCGTGGTCGCAGCAAGCACACAAATCACTCTGCAACCCCATACCTTCCTATGACAGCCTTGCTACTTTGTAATGTTTCGATACGCAATAGATTACGCCGTATTGTATTCTCTTTACGTTTTATTTCGCCAAATGTCAGTTCCTATCCATGATATGGCTATAGATCGGCATCGGGTCTTCCAGTTAGTATATCATAAAATATGAAACTTTTGTTTGGCTGTGAGAACTCAGCTGCTTGGATTATAGCTGTAGATTCCGGGAAAGGCAGAAAAGATTTTTTTTTTCTTCTCTCTGTTCCCCCTTAACACCATTTTCCTGGCAGTCTGGAAATTCTGTGTCCACTATGACATAGTTCCCACTTGGATGCACTTTTGCTGTAGCATGAGAATGACTGCACATGAACAGAGGCTCAGAATAGACACTATTTCTCAGCGGGTCTCTGATGTTTGCAGGAGAGATAAGGAAAGAGGATTTTTATTAGATAAACTTGTATATGAATATACTAGATATTTTGGGATGTGGATGTATCTATAGATGTCCTTCAAACAGGTCCTGCAAATCAGCCAAAAATTTTCTTAGACGCATAATTTTGCTTTCATAAACCTCTTTTCCATTCGCTGTTACAGCATATGGATTTTATAGGTTGGGCACAGATTTTGAACTTTTGGGGCACCAAGAAAATTTATGTTTGGGGTTCCCAGATGCTTCTTTAAGCTCGGTCCCATAGCAGTGCTAAGCTCTGCCCTGTCGCACTGCTAAAATGGTGACGCATTTTGTGACCCCCAACACAGTATAAGTGCCCCCAAGACAATATGGTGCCTCTAATGTGCCTCAACACAGAATCATGCTGCCCTATGTTGCCCCCCAAAATATGGGGCCCTTTATGTGCACCTCAGCACAACATGGTGCCCTTTAAGTGTCTCAAACACAAAATAATGAGCACTTATGTGTATCCAACACACCAGACAACACGCCATCACAGATAAACACGTTTAACAACCCAAATCATACATTTGGCTCAAACTAGAAATCGCACAGGCACAATATTCTGGCTCAAAATAAATATTAAGATATCTTTTTTGGGGGGTACCTATAGTTAAGAAAGTACTTGGGGCAGCAGCAGACACAGTATTTAGGAAGCTTTAGGATGGGATATTTTTGTAAGGTTGAGGAATAGGTGGGGTTGTGATAGAAAAGTGAGGAGCCAAAGACATAGGGACAGGTAAACTCTTTAGAAATGAGCTGGAAGAGGTCTTCATGGTGGTCGGGGTTAGATGGAGAAGAAAAAGGAAAAAAAAATGACTTTAATCAGAGACTTCAGCTGTGAGTCAAACCTTTCTCACCAATGTGTGTAAGGATTTGTACACATTACGTTTTTGTCTCATAAACATTGGGAAGAAAAGAATAAAAAAGTCTAGCATACTATGCTTTTCCATCCTGCAGGGTTCAGCAAAAAAATATATACATTAACAGATACATTTTATTACAATGGAACCCGACAGTGATGGATACCAGTGATGGCATATGTTTAACGTATACATAATGTGTCAAGTACAGTAGTTATGTACCTGACCGGCGACCACAGGTCCCCTCCTGATTCTTGAATTCAACTCTTCAATTCTTGAATGCCATCCTGAGGCAATAGGTGTAGGAGAACAGAATGTGCCAGCTGGAGCTGGCCACCACAAGGGGCAGCTTCTGAGGAGGTATTTCGTCTTGCTGGGGCATTATTTTGTGGTGCAGTGTGTTTTTTTATGTTTCTGGGTCAGTGTATTGCGTTGCACTGAAGTATTTGGCTCTGCTAGGGTGGTATTTTGTGCTGCAATATGGTATTGCTGGTTCCACCTACTTGTGTTAATCCTGCCTTCTGTCAATTTGGACCTGCCTACATGGGGCCACTTTTTTTTTTTCCAGGGCCACTTTAGGTTCGCAGTCTGCCCCTGTCTGCAACTCATCCCTCCTCACATCATTGGGCTGCAGGGGCGGATTGGCCATAGACCTTACAGGGAAATTGCCCGGTGGGCCAATGCCCAGGGGGTTGTCTGAACCCTCCTCATGGTCGGCCAGTGGAAGATTATGGAGATGTATTTTGTGCTGCTGGCAGTATTTTGCGATGGACTGCAGTATTTGGCTCTGGTGGGATGGTATAATGTGCCTTAATATTGTATTGCTGGCCCTGCCTTCCATCAATTTGGACCCTACTACAAAATGGGGCCACTGTTAGTATTTTTTCCAGGGCAACTTGTTGCCCTAAGTTCCCAGTCAGCCCCTGTTGGGCTTTGACAGTATAAGAAGCATCCACACTTATTTGAACATTGCTTTGCCAGGCATTGGATTTCGCTGTCCTGTGTTCTGCTGATTGATTCACACTAAACACACACTGAACCCTTTAAAAACCTTTAAGGATAAAGTGTTCCAACCAATGGAGCAGATGTCTGTTGCCTAGAATCGGCTTTATTGCAAATAATAATTATTATTAATGAGTAGAGTTGAGCGAACATCGGGGAGTTCGGCCGAACTTTAAAAAAAAGTTCGGGTTCGGGACCCGAACTTGATCCGAACTTGGACCTGGACCCCATTGAAGTCAATGGGGACCCGAACTTCACTATATTATTTTCTGTTATAACCATGTAACATGGTTATAACAGAAAATAAAAGTATTAGCTTTTTCAGATATGAATTTTCACGATCGTGAAAACTCAGATCCGACAGTATATTCTAACACAGAAGCGTCCCCAAAGTTGTGATGGGGACGCTTCAAGTTAGAATATACTAAGAACTGTGTACATAACTGCTGCCTGGCAGCACCCGATCTCTTACAGGGGGCTGTAATCCGCACAATTAACCCATCAGGTGCTGCACCTGAGGGGTTAATTGTGCGTATCTCAGCCCCCTGTAAGAGATGGGTGCTGCCAGGCAGCAGGGGCCAGACCCCCCACCCTCCCCAGTATTAAAATCATTGGTGGCCAGTGTGACCCCCTCCCTCCCTTCCCAGTATTAAAATCATTGTTGGCCAGTGCGGCCCTCCCACCCCCACCCCTCCCTATTAAAATCATTGGTGGTTAGTGCGGCCCCCCCCCCATTGAAATCATTGGTGTCCAGTGCGGCCTCCCCTCCCCCCCCCACCCCTAATTAAAATCATTGGTGGCAGTGGCCAAAGGTTAACAACCCCCCCATCATTGGTGGCAGCAGAGCGGCAGTTCAGATCGGAGTCCCAGTTTAATCGCTGGGGCTCTGATCGGTTACCATGGCAGCCAGGACGCTACTGCAGTCCTGGCTGCCATGGTTACTTAGCACTTTTAGCAGCATTATACTTACGTGCGCTGTCTGTGGTCGGCCGGGCGCTCCTCCTACTGGTAAGTGAAAGGTCTGTGCTTTAAGCAATGTGCCACACAGACCTTTCACTTACCAGTAGGAGGAGCGCCGGCCGGCCACAGACAGCGCATGTAAGTATAATGCTGCTAAAAGTGCTAAGTAGCGTCCTGGCTGCCATGGTAACGGATCGGAGCCCCACCGATTAAACTGGGACTCCGATCGGAACTGCCGCTCCGCTGCCACCAATGATGGGGGGGGATGGGAGGCCGCACTAGACACCAATGATTTTAATAGGGGGTGGGTGGGGGTGGGGGGGCCGCACTAGCTACCAATGATTTTAATAGGGGGTAGGTGGGGGTGGGGGGGCCGCACTGGCCACCAATGATTTAAATACTGGGGAGGGAGGGGGGCTGCACTGGCCACCAATGATTTTAATACTGAGGAGGGAGGGGGGTCTGGCCACCTGCTGCCTAGCAGCACCTGAGGGGTTAATTGTGCGGATTAAAGCCCCCTGTAAGAGATCAGGTGCTGCCAGGCAGCAGGGGGACGTTATGTCCACAGTTCTCAGTATATTCTAACTTGAAGCGTCGCCATCACTTTGGGAACGCCTCTGTGTTAGAATTTACTATCGGATCTGAGTTTTCATGATCTAACTCAAATCCGATGGTATATTCTAACACAGAGGTGTTCCCATGGTGATGAGGATGCTTTAAGTTAAAATATACCATTGGATTGAAGAAAACTCCGATCCCATGGTATATTAATATTACCCGAACACCGAACCCGAACTTTTACTGAAATGTTCGGGTTTGGGTGCCGAACACCGTAAAGTTCGGTACTAACCCAAACTTTACAGTTAGGGTTCGCTCAACCCTATTAATGAGTTCTTGAAAAACCATGAAACAGTCCAGAAGTTGGGGAATGGCAACTCAAGGTCTGTACAGTAAACAGGCATGGGTCAGGTCAAGCAGCAAAGGGTCAAGATCTAGGAAACAGCCAGAAGCTGGCACACAGATTGTAGCTCCCTTGCAGGGCCTACCAAGTAAGTGAAACCAAAAGGAATACATTGCTCTTAGCAAGGGGTGGACCAAACAGCCTATCATACTTTGGAGGGCTGATGAGCTCATTAGTCAAACCGCTGAACATGGAGCAAAAGTGGAATTGACTGCAATGTGAGGTTCAATAGATCAACACTAATACACTGAAAGAGACCTAGCAGCCTGGCTGCAGCTTGCAGCGTGCAACAAAGGAGTCTGGTGGCTGGGCAGAAGCTAGGTAAGTGACGTGCAACCCGTGCCCACCCCGGATAGTGGGATGGTGGTGGGCACAGAGTGTTGCTATGACAGGTGGTACCTACTGACTGAACTTTACGCTCAATACGCTCTTCAATATACAACTAGCGATAATTTTTTTTCGTTAAAGAACTTCGGGTCAGCTTTAAATTTGCACAGTCATTTCCATGAAAGAAATTTCCTCTTGAAAAATATTAAGTGTGAGAATTGACGGACTGACAAATTGTAGAATTTGAACTAAATCCCATACCAAGAAAAAAGGCATCAAACATTTATCCCATGATTGATAATTACTCTGTCTAGACAAGAGCACTTATCTTATTAGTGTGTTACTATCTAAACAGCTCACACAGCAAAGGAGGATCTTATATCTTATGACTGCGCTCCAAAATGGACCCTGCTTTGCTCGAGTGGAAAATCTAAGAGCCAAAATTAAGGAAAAGTGGTCAAATTAAGGCAGCAGCTCAAATGAGAAAAAGAAAGAAAAGCAAAACCACATCCCACAAAAGTAAAAATGTGGTCCAGGGATCTACTGGGAGAAGCCTAAGAAAAGGCAAGGAAGAGAAAGAAGAATTGTGAAAGATGCGAATGAGGATGATATTGGAGCATATGCTACAGGTTACAGACTATATGTATGGTAAGTAAAAACCGTTGACCAATGATGTTAACCTCCCAGTGACTTTACCGGTCTGCAGAGGTACTAGGTGCTGTGAGACAAACAAATAGCATAGCAAAGGGGTTTGGGGTGGGGGGGATTGGGGGCCAAAGAGGCATCTGCCTCAGGTGTCGGGTGTCGGGTCACACTTTAGGTCAACCCCTGTCCATATGCTCAATTAGTGATATAAAAGGCATCTTTGCGCTGACCCACCCTCCGTGAGTCATATTGGAGAACCACACTATTAGTTACTCCCGATCTGGCCGTTTTGTGGGTGTATTAGCGCTCATATTATCCAGCGGCAGATTATCCTAAAGGCTGCCTATGAGACTCAGGGTACATTCACATAACAGTGATAAATGGCTGAGTGATTTACATTTTTTTTTTTTACGGCCAATGGATAGCAGTTTTAAAAAAATAGGACATGTCCTATTTTTGGAAGTTTTCACGGCCAGACAGATCCCATTGAAATCAGTGGGTCAGTTTTTAACAGCCGTTTAGACAGACGTGCACCCGTCTAACAACTGTTAAAATTGGGTACACCATGGAAAAAAGTTAAAAAACTCACCACTTGCAAGTGAAGGAACATTCTCTGTGCACTGGAGGCAGTGGGACCTGTGCTCCCAGCGTGGTGACGTCACATGCTCATGCTAGGAGCCTCAGGCCCTGCTGCCTCCATTGAGAAGAGAGTGTTCTTGCAAGTGTCTGCAGTGGGGGAACTAAGGGGGGCATTGTTGGTACAAGCGCATTGGGGGGGGGGCAATTTGGGGCATTATTGAAACTTGGGGCTCTATGTCAGCTATTCAATGTCCAGGGGTCACTATAGGGGCCATTGGATATCCAGGGAGCACTAGGTACAATGGGAAAGTTGGCGTTACACCTAGAGGTTCTGCATTTTCTGCAACTGCTGCACCATTTCCACTTTGATTGAGGGACCAGGTGTGATGTTGTCACTCCTGGCCCTGTCAATGAAAGTGCAGTGGGTGCTTCAATTGCAGAGAGAGCAGAGCCTCTAAGTGTAATGGCAGAACCCTCATTGCTCCTAGAGGCTCATTTGCATGGATTAAAACATGATTTTTCTCAGTAATGTACGCACATATGAACATGGAACCAACACAGATGCCTTCAGCTGCCAAGTGCACATGTAACAGGTCAGCCAGTTTCAAAAGTAAAAATATGCTGACAGATGCCCTTTAAGTTATGCCCCATATCGTGTATGACCTAGTCATACTTACCTGCTACGCACTGCTCTGGTCCTTTGCCCTGGCTCCCATTCATCAATCATCCAATCCCCAGTTTGCTTCCGGTCTAAGTATGGACATGGTCACATGTGTCTCTACAGCCAATAACTAATTCATTGGCCACGTGTCTCCAAGAGGCATGTGACTCAGTGATGTGCTGCTTGGGGAAACATTACAGCTGAAGCCAGTCATTGTCTGCAGCAGCTTGGGTGACCACCATTTACCTGCTCCCCACCACTCCCCTCCTGGGATCGCTCATTTCCAGACTTTGGCTTGCTTACTTTCGGCCGGGGTCCAGCCCAGGACCGGAATCGTGTGGGGAGAAGAAAAGTATGGCTTTCATTAGGTCATACATGTTACGGAGCATAACTAAATAGTGAAGATCCCCCCAAAAAACCTTTAAGGCTTGCTTTTTCTTAGTCATTTATTTTGGGAATTGTGTAATCTGCAAGGAAATATGCAGCGTATTATGTGTTCACAAACTACGCTTCCTGCACCAGACATCTTTGCTGACCTTCAGCAAATTCTTGTAAACTGTTTAAGCCAATTTCAAGCCAAGATATTTCTGACAAGAACAAAAACACATATAAATCTCTTTTATAGAAACTATAACACCCTAAGATCAAATGCAACCTTTGAAAACCAGACACAACAATAACAGACTATCAGTTCACTAGAAAGATTTTAATAGCTCCAATAAAAATCTGCTGGGAACCAGGAACATGGAGAGGCTATACGTACAGTGCAAACGAGAAATATACACTAATGACGTCCAGTTTATGTATCTAAAATGGGCTGTAAAATAGAAATACATGAACTCGAATGAGGCTGGTACTCAGGGGTGGACTGGCCATAGAGTCTACAAGTCTACAGGGAAATGTTGTGGTAGGCCAATACCCAGGGGACCGCCCAAGCCCTCACTGCCACCAGCCAGGTACACAAAAATCTGATGCTCTCATGTCACGGAATGTGTACAGGTAACAAGGCAAAGCAACATGTATAAACGACTCGCTGGATCCAAAAACTAAGGAACCAAGGGAGACCCCTGCAGAAGACCTGGCACTTTCCCTGGCTGCTCAGCCTATGCAAAGATCCGAATGGTGGAGGTTTGCATATCCACGAACCTTGACTATAAAGCCCTGAGCACCCTACAATAGTGAGGGGACACGACCACCGGCTCCCTACACAAGACACGGAGGGAGTCAGGGTCACCTGGGATCCAGCAAACCGATATTAACAGATAAAGGTACACTTAGCTTAGAAGCAAACAGGAGGACAGATCAGCATGCACCCACACTCCAGGAAGTAATATAAGCCGCCCAGAAAAGCATTCTGGGGAGGCATTTAAAGGGAAGCAATTAACACATGACAGCTGAGAGAGGCTGACGAGAGGAGGAGCTGAATACCACAACACAGAAATTCAAGGAGGAGGTTCTGAAAGGCCTCTGTCAGAGCTTCTCAGCTGTCTGGTTGTGACAGTACCCCTCCCTCTACGAGTGGACTCCGGACACTCAGAACCCACCTTCTCAGGATGGGACCTATGGAAAGCCCTGATGAGACGAGAGGCCTTAATGTCCGTCACTGGGACCCACATCCTCTCCTCAGGACCATACCCCTCCCACTGAACAAGGTACTGAAGAGAACCGCGGACAAGACGAGAATCCACAATCCTAGATACCTGAAATTCAAGATTCCCATCAACCATAATCGGAGGAGGAGGCAAAGGCGAGGGTACAATGGGTTGAACATAAGGTTTCAATAAGGACTTATGAAAAACATTATGGATCTTCCAAGTCTGAGGAAGATCAAGACGGTATGCAACAGGATTGATGACAGACAGGATTTTGTAAGGCCCAATAAACCTAGGACCCAACTTCCAGGAGGGAACCTTCAATTTGATATTCTTGGTAGACAACCACACCAGATCACCAACATTCAGGTCCGGACCAAGCACACGTCTCTTATCAGCCACACGCTTATATCTCTCACTCATGCTCTTTAGATTATCTTGAATCTTTTGCCAAATAGATGACAAAGACGAGGAGAATCTGTCCTCATCAGGTAAACCAGAAGACCCCTCTCCCGAGAAAGTCCCAAACTGTGGATGAAACCCATATGCACCAAAAAATGGTGACTTATCAGAGGACTCCTGACGACGGTTATTTAAAGCAAACTCAGCAAGGGACAAAAAAGAACACCAATCCTCTTGATTCTCCGCCACAAAACAACGCAGATATGTCTCCAGATTCTGATTGACGCGCTCTGTCTGGCCATTCGACTGCGGGTGGAAAGCAGAAGAGAATGACAACCGAACCCCCAAGCGAGAACAGAAAGCCTTCCAGAATCTGGAAACAAACTGCGTGCCCCTATCAGAGACTATGTCTGAAGGAATACCGTGCAATTTGACAATGTGATCAACAAATGCCTGCGCCAGCGTCTTAGCATTGGGCAAACCAGGAAAAGGGATGAAATGCACCATTTTGCTAAAACGGTCCACCACCACCAGAATCACAGTCTTCCCCGAGGAGCGAGGCAGGTCCGTGATAAAGTCCATGGACAGATGTGTCCAAGGACGGGAAGGAATGGGTAAGGGAAGGAGAGGACCTGATGGCCGTGAATGAGGGACTTTGGCACGAGCGCAAGTCTCGCAGGCTGCCACAAAACCCTCAACCGACTTACGAAGCGCAGGCCACCAGAATCTCCGAGCGATGAGATCCAGTGTGGCTCTTACCCCCGGGTGCCCAGCAAGGACCGTATCGTGGTGTTCTTTAAAAATCTTGTGTCTTAAAGCGAGAGGCACAAACAACCTCCCAGGAGGACAAAGATCAGGAGCCTCTGACTGGGCTGCCTGCACCTCTGCCTCCAATTCAGGAAAAAGAGCAGAGACCACCACACCTTCAGCCAAAATGGGACCCGGGTCTTCAAAATTCCCGCCTCCTGGAAAACAACGTGACAGGGCATCTGCCTTCACATTCTTAACTCCAGGGCGGAACGTGACAACAAAATTAAACCTAGAAAAGAACAACGACCATCTGGCCTGTCTCGGGTTCAGACGCTTGGCTGACTCCAAGTAGGCCAGATTTTTATGGTCAGTAAATACGGTAATAGGGTGTCTGGCTCCCTCTAGCCAATGGCGCCATTCCTCAAAAGCCAACTTGATGGCCAACAATTCCCTATCTCCCACATCGTAATTTCTCTCTGCGGAGGAGAGTTTTCTTGAGAAAAAGGCACACGGTCGCCAATTGGCAGGAGAGGAACCCTGAGACAAGACCGCCCCCACACCCACCTCAGAAGCATCAACCTCAACTATGAAGTGTAACGAAACATCAGGTTGCACCAAGATGGGAGCGGAAGCAAAACTCTCCTTGATATCAGAAAAAGCCTTACGCGCCTCTACTGACCAAGAAGAAAAATCTACCCCCTTTCTGGTCATATCAGTGAGTGGTTTAACAATAGAAGAATAATTCAAAATGAACTTCCTGTAATAATTGGCAAAGCCCAAAAAACGCATCAGCGCCTTTTGATTCTCAGGAAGCTCCCACTCAAGCACAGCGCGGACCTTCTCGGGGTCCATGCGAAAACCAGAAGCGGAGAGAAGAAACCCCAGAAATTGAATTTCTGGAACCGCAAACACACATTTTTCCAGTTTCGCATATAATTTATTCTCCCGCAGGATGAGCAAGACCTGACGTAAATGTTCCTTATGAGTTTTGAAATCGGGAGAAAAAATCAAAATGTCATCCAAATACACCAATACAAATTTTCCCATCAAATGATAAAAAATGCTGTTCACGAAATGCTGAAAAACGGCTGGGGCATTCATCAAACCAAAAGGCATAACCAAATTCTCAAAATGGCCCTCAGGGGTATTGAAGGCCGTCTTCCATTCGTCCCCTTCTCTGACCCTGACCAGGTTGTATGCCCCTCTTAAATCTAATTTGGAAAAGACTTTAGCCCCAACAACCTGGTTAAATAGGTCCGGGATCAGAGGAAGCGGATAAGGGTCACGAATTGTGATATTGTTCAGCTCCCTGAAATCCAGACAAGGTCTTAAAGAACCATCTTTTTTCTTAACAAAGAAAAAACCAGCGGCAACAGGTGACTTTGAGGGTCGTATGTGTCCCTTTCTCAGACTCTCAGAGATATAAGCACGCATAGCGATCCTCTCAGGTTGGGAAAGATTGTATAAACGAGATTTAGGCAGCTTGGCGTCTGGGATGAGATTAATAGGGCAATCGTACTCCCTGTGCGGGGGCAAATCCTGAACTCCACTCTCAGAGAAGACATCCGAAAATTCAGAGAGAAAAGATGGTACAGTCTTAGTAGCAACCTCAGAAACAGATGTCGTGAGGCAATTCTCTCTGCAAAAGTCACTCCAACCATTTATTTGCCTTCGCTTGCCAATCAATGGTGGGGTTATGTTTAGTGAGCCAGGGTAGCCCCAACACTAGAGGAGTCGGCAAACCGCTAAGGACGAAACATGACACATCCTCAACATGAGCATCACTCACAATTAAACGGATATTGTGAACTATGCCCTTTAATGACTTCTGAGAAAGTGGAGCGGAATCGATAGCAAACACAGGAATATCCTTTCTCAAAGCGCACACCTGGAAACCATGAGTTATCGCAAAGTGATTATCAATGAGATTGACCGCTGCTCCACTATCCACAAAAATCTCACAAAAAATGTTCTTGCTCTCTAGCGCCACCCTAGCCGGCAGGACAAAACGGGAACTACAAGCAAACGGAAAATCTTCAATCTCCGCCTCAATCCTGCCAATAGTAACAGACGGAACATTTTTCAAAGATTTTTTCCTCTTTGTTTCTTTATTATACCCAGAGAACTGCCTGAATCTCCTAGAGGGACAAATATTTGCCAAATGATTAATACCTCCACAACAAAAACAAACCCTCCCATGCGGGCTGAATCTTCTATTGTCAGAAGCAATCAACCCCAGCTGCATGGGCTCCTGCTCAGAAGGGGCTGACAGCGACTGAGACCCCTGCGCAGAGAATGGGACCGCTGCACAGTCCTGGGACCGAGTATGACAGGAAGGAGAGATCTCTCCTCTCTCTCTAAGACGCCTGTCAATACGAACGGCCTGAGACATAGCAGAGTCCAAAGAAATAGGCCTTTCATGAAAGGCAAATGCATCTTTCAATCCCTCTGAAAGACCATGGCAAAATTGACTTCGGAGTGCAGCATCATTCCAACCAGTATCAGCTGCCCAACTCCGAAATTCTGAGCAGTATATTTCTGCGGATTGTTTACCCTGGCATAGGAGACGTAGTCTAGACTCCGCCAGAGCAATACGATCCGGATCATCATATATCTGACCCAGGGCTAAAAAGAATTCATCCACTGAACGGAGGGGCCGTGCCCCCTCCGGCAGCGAAAAGGCCCAGGACTGAGCGTTACCCCTGAGCAGCGATATAATGATCCCCACCCTCCGTTCCTCATCACCAGAAGAATGGGGAAGAAGGCGAAAATGGAGTTTGCAAGCCTCTCTAAAACGCACAAAATTCTCACTACCCCCGGAGAACGTATCCGGGAGCGAGATCTTAGGCTCAGAACAAGCTCCATGAACGCAAGCTGAACCGGTCACTTGAAGCTGAGAAAAAGTCTTACGGAGGTCAGCTACCTCCAATGAAAGACCCTGGAAGCGTTCAGCCAAAAGTGAAACCGGATCCATGCTTAAGACGGTTTTGGCGGCTTATAATGTCACGGAATGTGTACAGGTAACAAGGCAAAGCAACATGTATAAACGACTCGCTGGATCCAAAAACTAAGGAACCAAGGGAGACCCCTGCAGAAGACCTGGCACTTTCCCTGGCTGCTCAGCCTATGCAAAGATCCGAATGGTGGAGGTTTGCATATCCACGAACCTTGACTATAAAGCCCTGAGCACCCTACAATAGTGAGGGGACACGACCACCGGCTCCCTACACAAGACACGGAGGGAGTCAGGGTCACCTGGGATCCAGCAAACCGATATTAACAGATAAAGGTACACTTAGCTTAGAAGCAAACAGGAGGACAGATCAGCGTGCACACACACTCCAGGAAGTAATATAAGCCGCCCAGAAAAGCATTCTGGGGAGGCATTTAAAGGGAAGCAATTAACACATGACAGCTGAGAGAGGCTGACGAGAGGAGGAGCTGAATACCACAACACAGAAATTCAAGGAGGAGGTTCTGAAAGGCCTCTGTCAGAGCTTCTCAGCTGTCTGGTTGTGACATCTCATCATTAATTAGTGCTAGGAGCAGCAGGTGCCCTCCTGAATTCAACTGTATCACCATCCTCAGTATGGTGACAGCTCAGTATTTTGTGCTGCACTGTGGTATTTAGTTTTGCTGGGCGGTATTTTGTGCTCCATTACGGTATTGCTGTCCCCGCTTACTTCTGTTGTCTCTGCTTAGGCTACTTTCACACTTGCGTTCGGAGTGTATCCGTCTGGTGTCTGCACAAACGGATCCGCTCCTATAATGCAAACGATGGTATCCATTCAGAACGGATCCGTCTGCATAACTGTTTTTTTTTCAGATCTGATTTTTGACTTCGTGAAAACTCACATCCGACAGTATATTCTAACACAGAGGCGTTCCCATGGTGATGGGGACGCTTCAAGCTAGAATATACTAAAAGAACTGTGTACATGACTGCCCCCTGCTGCCTGGCAGCACCCGATCTCTTACAGGGGGCTGTGATCCGCACAATTAACCCCTCAGGTGCGGATCACAGCCCTCTCTCTCCCTCCCCAGTATTATATTCATTGGTGGCCAGTGCGGCCTCCCCTCCCCCCCTAATTAAAATTACCCCCCCATCATTGGTGGCAGCGGAGAGTTTCGATCGGAGTCCCAGTTTAATCGCTGGGGCTCCGATCGGTAACCATGGCAACCAGGACGCTACTGCAGTTCTGGCTGCTATGGTTACTTAGCTATTTTAGAAGCGTTATACTTACCTGCGATGTCTGTGACTGGCTGAGCGCTCCTCCTACTGGTAAGTGAAAGGTCTGTGCTATAAGCAATGCGCCGCACAGACCTTTCACTTACCAGTAGGAGGAGCGCCCGGCCGGTCACAGACATCGCAAGTATAATGCTTCTAAAATTGCTAAGTAACCATGGCAGCCAGAACTGCAGTAGTGTCCTGGTTGCCATGGTTACCGATCGGAGCCCCAGCGATTAAACTGGGACTCTGATCGGAACTCTCCGCTGCCACCAATGATGGGGGGGTAATTTTAATTAGGGGGGGAGGGGAGGCCGCACTGGCCACCAATGAATATAATACTGGGGAGGGAGGGGGGTCTGGCCCCTGCTGCCTGGCAGCACCTGATCTCTTACAGGGGGCTATGACATGCACAATTAACCCCTCAGGTGCGTCACCTGAGGGGTAAATTGTGCTGATCACAGCCCCCTGTAAGAGATCAGGTGCTGCCAGGCAGCAGGGGGCAGGAATATACACAGTTCTCAGTATATTCTAACTTGAAGCATCCCCATCACTATGGGAATGCCTCTGTGTTAGAATATACCGTCGGATCTGAGTTTCACGATCTAACTCAAATCCGATGGTATATTCTAACATAGAGGCGTTCCCATGGTGATGGGGACGCTTCAAGTTAAAATATACCATCGGATTGGAGAAAACTCTGATCCCATGGTATATTAATAGGGACTCCTGACTTTACATTGAAAGTCAATGGGGGACGGATCCGTTTGCAATTGCACCATATTGTGTCAACGTCAAACGGATCCGTCCCCATTGACTTGCATTGTAAGTCTGGACGGATCCGTTTGGCTCTGCACGGCCAGGCGGACACCCGAACGCTGCAAGCTGCATTCGGGTGTCCGCCTGCTGAGCAGAACGGAGGCCAAATGGTGCCAAACTGAGGCATTCTGAGCGGATCCACATCCACTCAGAATGCATTGGGGCTGTACGGATCCGTTCGGGGCCGCTTGTGAGAACCTTCAAACGGAACTCACAAGCGGAACCCCGAACGCAAGTGTGAAAGTAGCCTTACTTGTGGCTTGTGTTGCCCCATCTTCTGTCAATTTGGGCTCGCCTACAACATTGGGTCACTTTTAGCACTTTTAGGTATTTTGCCAGGGTCACTTTAAGCTCCCAGTCCACTCCTGCTGGTAGTCACATCACAATAATGTTATAAGGTATGCCCTACTGATCCTCATTAGTTCTAAAAGGGTGTAGACTCCAAAACACAATCCATGGGTTTACCAATATCAAAACACCTACCAGTGTCTTTATTAAAGGGGCTTTTGAGGAGTTTCGTTCTGATAACCTATCCTTAAAGGCTATGTACACCTTTGGGGGCAATTTCTTTTTTATTGTTATTGCATTGTACTTATTTTGAGCTAAAATCATTTTATGAATTGGTCTTTATTCAAAATAGGTAGCCTTTGTTCTGTACATAGCTAAGATGCTCTAGTAGCTGCCTGTGGATTTTCTGTCTTTTCCGTCATTTGGGGAGTTGACGGGCTCCTTATCTCTGCTCTCTGACATTATAAACACTCACTGCAGCTTAGTTCTAATCTTACTGATAAGAATGTGGCTTAAATAAGTGTTTATGACCTCTTAGTAGTTTAGGGAGAAGATTTATTAAATGACTGGCACAAAGTGAAAGTACCAGTCACACAGCTAGAAAAACAGTTAACCCTTTGTGACAGAATGGCTCAATATTTTTAATAAAGGCCAATTAAAAATATTATTTTTAGCCAAAAATGAGTAAAATACAATCATAAACAAAAACTGCCTCCAAAGGTGTACATAACCTTTAAAATAGTTCATAAATATCAGATCAGAGGGCTCCTGACTCCTGACTCTTCCACTGATCAGCTGTGTGCACAAGCTGTGTGCCAACACCAGGCCCAGTGCCATGCACGGTGTAGTGGCCATGTGTGGTTACAGCAGCAATGCACCTATTCACTAAAATCTCCAAAACACCTTTAGAATCTGTCAGTTCACAATTCACTGATAAACCAAGCACAATGTCTTGTAGGGCTAGCACAGATGAATGGAATGATAACTTTTACCTGGTGACCCGTCGCTTCATTCTAGAGAAAAAGTGTTTTTAATCCATATACAAATGAGTAGTTAAGTGCACTGATGGTAGAGCCAAGCCACACCCGTGCTCCTCCTGCTTCTTTGCCAGCCCTACCCTCTCTTTCTTAATTGCCAGGACTAGGTTCCTGCATAGTCATCTTGCCTGACAAGAATTTCGGATCTGAGTGCTGCTGTTCTGTCATATATTAGGTCCCAGGCCTCATTCTCTGGCCTGTGCTCTGAGTAGCAAGCACAATGCTGTGACATCATCACGCCTGCTGAGCTCAGCAGGAGAGTGCAAAGGCCGAGCATCCTACCAGCCTGTCCCTGACCTGTGCGCTCTCCTGATCAGCTCAGCGGGTGTGATGATGTTACTGCATTGCGTCTGCTGCTGGGGACAGCATGGTGTGCTCTGTTCACTGGGGAGAATGAAACACAGGAGCTTTACTATTGTAAGAGTTCAGTAAGGGGAGCACTAAGGGGGCATGACTATTGTGTGGGGGCACAAAGGGGCAGGGGTGCACCACCAATGAGACCAGGGAGGCAATCGCCTCAGGCAGCACCAGGTAGGGGCAAGAGTGAAGCAGCCAAAGGGCCATGGGCTGAAGGGAAGGGGTAAGGTTAAGAAATTGGCATTGGGGAGTGGGAGCGCCCTTTCTGTTTTTGTCTCAGGCAGCAGAAAGGCTAGGTACACCCCTGAAAAGGGGGCATGACTACTGTGTGGGGGCACAAAAGAGTTATAACTAGTGTTAAAGGGCACTAAGGAGACATAACTACTGTGGAGGGTCACTAAGGAGACATAACTTGTTGTGGCACCAAGGAGGCATTCTACTGTGTGGGGGCACTAAGGGGGCATAACTACTGTGTGGGGGCACAAAGGGGTTATAACTAGTGTAAAGGGTTACTAAGGTGCCATAATTACTGTGGATGGACACTAAGTAGACATAACTTGTGGGGTCAACAAAGGGGCAATCTACTGTGTGGGTGAACTAAGGGAGCATAACTACTGTGTGGGGGCATAACTAATGTGAAGGCGGCTGTGTGGTTAAAGTAAACACTTGACTTCTCCTCCTGCCCATATTTTTAACATGAGTGGGTGGGTGGAGTGTTGCATGGCGAGTGTGGGCGGTCCTCGCTAGCTACAGGAGAGGGGGTTGCAGAGAAGTTGCTCGAGGAGGGGGGGGGCATTCAAAAATTTGTTGTGGAGCCCAGCCTTTTCTAGTTACGTCCTTGATTTTTAATGTAACAGGGATTTTCTACAGCAGGAATTTCTCACAGGATGTGTATGAGATTTTTTGTAAATTCTCATCCACTTTGTTGCTACTAGAAAATGACTGCAATTTTTTTTTACCCATGCACTGGAATTTTTTTATGCAGATTTTGCAGCTAGTCTAAGGATTAATCTGCATGTGTTACATGACATTTGCCATAATATACATTTTGCATCCATGTAAATTGTTTTCAGCCTTATGGAATTGTCCGTGGTAACAACTCTTTTTACTAGTTCCTGAAATATGAAATATGTCCATCAAAATATGCACACCGCACCCCCTGTCCACATAACTTGCCACATTTACCTCCCCTAGCCCAGTACAGATTTTTTAAGACCATGTGAAATTGACTGAAAAGACTAGGTTACTTCATGTGTATGAGCAGAATTACCTAGAAAATCCGTTACATCAGCAGTCTCAACCACACTTTGGGACAATTTGCAAGTTTGCATATCCATCCGAAGGAAAAATGTGCAATTCTACATTTTTGTGAACAGCTGAACACACAGCTGTCAGCCAAGCTTTTATAGGGTTATTTAACTGAAAAATTCTATATTTCTCCAATGTGGAGTGTGAGGAATATGGATTATCATTTACTGGCAGCCCTGATTTTCATTTGATTCACTCTTTGCATGTACACTGTCAGTGTACATGCAAAATATGTTCTCACCCCCCAGCCATCTGCTGCCAGATAGCAAGGGAGAAAAAACCCCAGGGGCCCAGGCTTTAAGGAGGCCCCAGGTGGATAAAGTCACACCTCTTCCAGCTGACAGGCACCAGGAAGATGTAGCAGAAAAACGCCCGGCAGGAGGTCTCAGCCCTGGACCAGATCTATCACTTTCCCACAGACATGTTGGAACCTACATTTCATAAGGAATTATGAATCGTCCGTCCATCCCAGGCATAATTCGGTTATCTTTTTGCGATCCTGGGGCAAAGCCAAACATCCACGTGGTACTGGCTTGATGCTAGGATGCCAGGGAAGGGAGATACACATATCTCCCCACAGAAACCAAATAACGGTATCATGTTAGGACTCTACTTGTAGCCGGAACCCAGGCGGATCCGTTGGTCCCAGAACCATCTCCCTGTGATCTGCTGGCCTGGAGCTATGATGAACCATAAGGGGTTTTGTGGGTCAGTTGCTAACAGCCCAGCAGAGAGGAGGATGGACCCCTCCCAAAGGCCGGGAGGGGAGGGACCGGCTACAGGTTAAATGTCTTGTGCCAGCGAGCGGGTGTGTCTTTTCTGAAAGGGGGTCACATCGTGCAAATGTGTTTGGAGAGACCTGGAAACCGCTGACATCACCGCCCCCACATGACTGCAGCCAAGGACTTTTCCACCATCATGACCCCATGAAACTTTAATCTACACGGTAATTGACTTTTGCTCTGCTTAACCCTGTTGTACCTATATCACCTGTATTTTGTAACCTCACACCACTGTATATATTCTGTGTGTAAAGTCTTATATCTAAGGCGATTAAATATATTATTTAATCTTGTACTGTCTTGTATCTCGATTACGAATCCCCACGTCCGTGTTTCGGCCTAGTTATAAGCTACCAGGGTTATAAGCTCACCCTATATAATCCAGTTAGCGGACCGGGCTTATATCAAATGAGAAGCTGGTGGCAGATTACCCGGGCTAAGACAGCGCTCTTTTCACTGCGGCAGTAAAAAGGCTCTCTCAGCTTGTTGCCTCTCTGTGCCCGCATGGACAGGAGGTGTCTGTGTAAACTGTACCAAGGTAACATTACATGCTCCTCTGGAGGGCGTAACGTAACGCTTTAGCGTCTCGTGAGCTCGACGTAGGTGACGTCAAGTGGGCACGAGGCGTGGTATCCATCACATGGAGCATTTAAGTAAAAGCATTGTTCATTTTGTCTTTGATTTTCCACTGCAAATGAGCGTAATAATGTGTTAACCTCTTAAAGGGAGTGGTCATCAGTGATGGCCAGTTTGCATTGTTCGCCTGCGAACATATGCGGGCTGCCATATTTTTTCACAAGTCCGGCGAGGCACAGGTAAGCCCTTACCTGTGCCTGTCCGCGAGCCGGTCTGAAAACAAGTGCAGTCAGCGGGAGCAGGCAGTTCCAAGAAGTTTCATCGGCCTGTTCTCGGAACTGCCTGCTCCCGCTGACCGCATTTGTTTTCAGACCGGCTCGCGGCACAGGCACAGGTAAGGGCTTACCTGTGCCTCGCTGGACTTGTGAAAAAAGATGGCAGCCCGCATATGTTCACGGGCGAACAATGTGAACTGGCCATCACTGGTGGTCATCCAGTCACGTTATAAAATGCTATAGAAAAATACACTGCCTGTCCCCAAAAAAAGTTGCCACCTGGATTTAACTAAGCAAATAGGTATGAGCCTACTATTGAATAATTACTGCATGGGCAATTATCTTTCAGCTGGCAAAAAGTTATTTAACCCCAACTGGTGCAATGAGTTGCCTCTCATTTCTTAAACAACCATGTCGAAAGACACATCTTGTGGTCGTGAAAAAGATGTTAGTCTGTTTGAGAAGGGTCAAATCATTGGCATGCATCAAGCAGAGAAAACATCTAAGGAGATTGCAGAAACTACTAAAATTGGGTTAAGAACTGTCCAATGCATTATTAAAAACTGGAAGGATAGTGGGGACCCATCGTATTCGAGGAAGAAATTTGGCCGGAAAAAAATCATGAATGATTGTGATTGACGATCACTTAGACGATTGGTGAAATCAAATCGAAGAAAAACAACAGTAGAACTCAGGGCTATGTTTAATAGTGAAAGTAAGAGCATTTCCACACGCACAATGCGAAGGGAACTCAAGAGATTCGGACTGAACAGGCAAACCAGGAAAAAAGGCTTCAATTTGCTAGGGAGCATAAAGATTGGACTCTGGAGCAATGGAAGAAGGTCATTTGGTCTGAGCAGTCCAGATTTACCCTGTTCTAGAGTGATGGGTGCATTAGTGTAAGAAGAGAGGCAGATGAAGTGATGCACCCATCATGCCTAGTGCCTACTGTACAAGCCTGTGGGGGCAGTGCTATGATCTGGGGTTGCTGCAGTTGGTCAGGTCTAGGTTTAGCAACAGAACAGCATGTGCTCCAAGAATGAGGTCAGCTGACTACCTGAACATACTGAATGACCAGGTTATTCCATCAATGGATTTTTTCTTCCCTGATGGCACGGGCATATTCCAAGATGACAATGCCAGGATTCATCAGGGTCAAATTGTGACAGATTAGTTCAGGGAGCATGAAACATCATTTTCACACATGGATTGGCCACCACAGAGTCCAGACCTTAACCTCATTGTGAATCTTTTTTTTTTTTGGTGGCTTGGTGGAATTTTTATCGCGAATATATATATTCGTAATTTTGAATATTAAAATTTTTTTTTTTCCTTTTTTTTATCAGTACACATGATCCCTCCCTGCTTCTAGCTTGTGGGACAATAAGAAGACTGCAATATACTTTACTTTAGGAGTAGTAGTGTTTGCGTATTTTGCTCTATATTCTTTTTTTTCGAATATTTGCTATATTGCTATATATTCTTGTTTTAGAATATTACGAATATTAGAAAAAACTAAGTTGAAGCAATATAGTGAATATTCAAAAAAAATTTAATATAGAGCAATTTAGCTAATATAGTGCTATAATCTTTTTTGTCTAATAGTTGTAAGTTGAAAAATTTGCAATAAAAAATTCAAATCCGAAAATTCGAATTACGAAAATTCGCATATTACACAATCATTACCTTGCCGATTTTTCGAGTAAAAAAAATTGGGAATATTCGAATATGCGAATATTCGCCAAATATTCTACAAAATATTCGCAAAATATCGCGAATTCGAATATGACCCCTGCCGCTCATCACTAATCACAATACAAATGTGAATATCTTAATCTTATCTTACGTCTTTACTGAGATGAAATCACATATAGCTACAGGCCCAGAGCCAGAGTTGCCAACAGTCCAACATTTGCAGAGACAGTCCCATAAAATTGAAAATGCTACTTTTTACGTTTTGTTACTGATTTCCCAGTGCACTATATACAGTCATATCAGTCACAATTACTTGCTCTACAGTCATGCTTTCTTCACATATGACCATGCCGATCCTCCCCTCTGCCCTCTCCCCTGCTCTATGACAGACTCTTCTCACACCATACAGTACTTTCATTGAAAGAACCTAATGTCTCCATAGAGCCCAATAGACCTGACGAGTGCACTTTTTGGCACCTTCTAGTCAAATATATGTCAATATACATTTATTATTATTAACTTTACATATCCACAAAATACATTTTTGCATGGCCTCAGCTATCAGGGAACGTGGAGGACCCATACCTGGGGCAGCATGGTGGCTCAGTGGTTAGCACTGGTACCTTGCAGTGCTGGGGTCCAAGGTTTGAATCCGACCAAGGACAACATCTGCATGAAGTTTGTATGTTCTCTATGTGTTCATGTGGGTTTCCTCCCACGCTCCAAAGACATATTGATAGGGAACAGATTGTGAGCCCCATTGGGGAGATCTTGCAAATAATCTCTGTAAAGTGCTAAAAAATTCAACCACTTATCAAATATAAATAACCACACCAGTATAACTCTGTGGCAGGGGCGGACACAGACAGCAGAGGACCCCTGTGCAAAGTATGTACCTGGGCCCCCCCTCCCCCCCCCCCCCCCGAAAAAAAAAAACACCCATACAGATATAAATATATACATGCAAAATAAGAAGAATCTTGATAATATGGGTCAATATGTTTATATATTTTTTTCATACTAGGCCACGCCCTTTAACTCCTCCCAAGGCCAGCATATAGTAGTAACGCCCACACTAAGCCCCCTTCACAGCACTTATGCCAGATATGTGCCCCTTCACAGTAGCTATGCCAGATATGTGCCCCTCACAGTAGCTATATCCAGATATGTGCCCCTCACAGTAGCTTTATCCAGATATGTGCCCCTTCACAGTAACTATGCCCAGATATGTGCCCCTCACAGTAGCTATATCCAGATGTGTGCCCCTTCACAGTAACTATGCCCAGATATGTGCCCCTCACAGTAGCTATATCCAGATATGTGCCCCTTCACAGTAACTATGCCCAGATATGTGCCCCTCACAGTAGCTATGCCAGATATGTGCCCCTCACAGTAGCTATATCCAGATATGTGCCCCTCACAGTAGCTATATCCAGATATGTGCCCCTTCACAGTAACTATGCCCGGATATGTGCCCCTCGCAGTAGCTATATCCAGATATGTGCCCCTTCACAGTAACTATGCCCAGATATGTGCCCCGCTCACAGTAGTTATGACAAGATATATGCCCCTTCACAGTAGCTATGACCAGATATGTGCCCCTCACAGTAGCTATATCCAGATATGTGCCCCTTCACAGTAACTATGCCCAGATATGTACCCCTCACAGTACTTATATCCAGATATGTGCCCCCTCACAGTAATTATGCCCAGATATGTGGCCCTTCACAGTAGCTATGACCAGATATGTGCCCCCTTCACAGTACTTATATCTAGATATGTGCCCCCTAACACAGACCCATTGAAATGAATGGGTCTGGATTCAGTCTGGATGATATGCATTTGCTGCACACATCGCATCCAGTAGGAAAATTCGCTATTGAAAGAGGATTTAATCTGACATCCCACGTGGAGGGACACCGCTGTATGCCAGACAAAGAAACCATGCGACGCTCAGCAAGTATCGCACATGGACCCTTCTGATTTGATGTGTTGGGTGTCGGAAATGTTTTTGCTCTTTCTCCGTGTCTGATCAGAAGAACCTGAGGGGGTCATTTATTATCCTGAAATACGCCTATATTTCCGGTGCAGTCGCCGCAATCTGCGACTTTTCCCCACTCACACCATGTCTAAATAAGTAGACGGGGAAGGGGGGGGGCCGACAGGCCCGTCTCATTCACCATTTTCTACGCCTGGTTTAGGGGTAGAAAATGATCTACATCTAGAACTGGAACATGTAATGAATATAATGATACTGCGCTCTGGGACTCTGAATATATTGAAATTTAAGTTAATGCAGGGGTATCGTAGGTTAATACAATCCAGCACATGAATATACACTATTGTACAAGTCTCTATCTGGCTTTGCCAGTGTACCTGCAGTGTAGACTCCTGTTCGTATGCTGATCCTTCTGCTTGTACTCTGATATTTGGTTCGATGGTTCGTCTTCCTCAAGTTAGGGTTTGCCGATTAAATGATTAAATTACCGATAATAATCATTTAACCAAATATCAGAGTACAAGCAGGAGGATCAGCATACGAACAGGAGTCTACACTGCAGGTACACTGGCAAAGCCAGATAGAGACTTGTACAATAGTGTATATTCATGTGCTGGATTGTATTAACCTACGATACCCCTGCATTAACTTAAATTTCAATATATTCAGAGTCCCAGAGCGCAGTATCATTATATTCATTACAGTGCTTTCTTTTATGCGGCAGACTTTGCGGTTCTGCTGCGATACCGCTGCCACTACTCAGCGCATCCATGGAGCGCCCTTGAAGCGTTTTTTAAATCTAGAACTGGAACATACTTTCTCCTGAGTTGCTGGTTTGCTGCAGGCCTCACACATTAAGCACCAACTCTGAGGTGCTGAAAAGCTAGGAAAGGACCAGATGTGGGTGAAGCTACCGATGGGGGCTACCACCAGCACTAGACGGGGACGGAGCTACCATCATCACTATATGGGGCGGAGCTACCGCCATCACTAGACGGGGCGAAGCTACCATCATCACTAGAAGGGGCGGAGCTACCGACACCGCGACATGGCTCAGCACAGGCCTGCCACAGGAGGCAGGGCGATCACAGATACTTACAGCTCAGGAAGGGCTGCTCACTTGCCCAGGCACTGCTGCTCAGAGCTGTGGATGGCACAGCACATCCTCAGACTCAAGACAGTGAGCCGCAGATTGCCATGGGGCCCCTTGTACATGCTGGATGGAGTTATGAATGGTGAAGCTGGGAGCTCTCTGCTTCACCATTAGAATCAGCTGTCTGTGCGTCCTGTGGAGGGCCCCCTCCCACGCTGGGCCCCTGTGCAGCTGAACCGGCTGTACAGGCGGTATGTCCACCCCTGCTCTGTGGCAAATAATTTTTATGGCTATGTATACCACCATACAACACAGTTGAATGAACATGACATATTGTGCCACCTCACACGATGGGCTGGGGCATGCCTGTCCCCTGGCTCTCCCAATGACTAGAAGCCAGCAGTGCCCTCACATCTCCAGAGTCCCTCCGCCCTCCGAACAACTGCTGGTCCTCCCTGACCAACCTCTGTCAAAAGCCGTCGATCCACTTCAAAACCTGAGTCTCTCCACAGATGAGAAACATTGTCATAAAGCCTTTGTTTATCTTGCCAGGGCTCATCTGAAACTGGGGATCTGCCTGAGTCCCCCCACAGACAAGAAACAGTGCCGCAAAGCTTATGTTTATCTCACAGTGGTCCAAAGCAACCAACACCTGTGTGAAGATCTTCAATCCTGCCTTCCTACCTAGAACCAGGTTAGGCTACCTCCAGCACTCTAGGTGTTTTGAAACTACAACTCTCAGCATGCATACTTGCTCTGCTCTTCTCAGAACTCTTACAGAAATGAATGCAGCAGGGAATTGTAGTTTCACAACAACTGAAGTGCCAAAGGTGGCTGTCCTCTGACCTAGAACATCACAAAAAACGTATAAGGGCGCCTTCACACACGGCAGTGTTTGTGGCAGAAAATTCTACACCTGAAAATCAGTTCCATTCATTTGAATGGGGCAGCAAGCACATGGATTTCTGCCAACACTCATTTAGGTGAATGGAACAATTTTTCAGTCATGGAATTTTCTGTCACAAAATCTGCCATGTATGAAGGCACCCTAATAAGAGCTGGGAGGATGGGTCTTGGTTTTAATGTAGAAACAAAATTATTCTACTTCTCAATTTCTCTATCTTAAATTTCCCAAACACTACTCCTCCCTAATCAAACTCTCCCAGCGAAGGCCCTATTACACCTGCAAAAAGTAGCTAGGATCATTGCTAGCAAGTGTTCGTATGAGCAAGCTATGGCATTAGCGATCGCTTGTCTCCATATCGAGGTCTTCTCCGCTACCGAGCATGTGTTTGCCAGGAAGGAACGCTTCCCCCCTGACAATCGCCTGCAGAATCTGTAAGTGTAATAGGGCCCTTACCTTTACACCAATCTTACATCCAAAGAACCTACCCCTACTGTTCTCTTATCTCCCCCGGATTACCTGTTGCCATCAGCCATGTGGCCATCTCCACTTTGTACAAAGGAAGCCCTATCCCCACCTATTTCAGTCTCCCCCACTACTGCCTCCATTCTTCCTGTGGGCCACATCACTCTCTTTATAGTTCCTTACAGGCATTTTGCCCATTCGTCACTCTTCAGCACTGGACAAACGCATGAAACAATGAATGGAAGAACCCTCTTTCAATAGCAGTTTATTTACAGTACAGACTAAAAGTTTAAACACACCTTCTCATTCAAAGAGTTTTCTTTATTTTCATGACTATGAAAATTGTAGATTCACACTGAAGGCATCAAAACTATGAATTAACACATGTGGAATTATATACTTATCAAAAAAGTATGAAGCAACTGAAAATATGTCATATTCTAGGTTCTTCAAAGTAGCCACCTTTTGCTTTGATTACTGCTTTGCACACTCTTGGCATTCTCTTGATGAGCTTTAAGAGGTAGTCACCTGAAATGGTCTTCCAACAGTCTTGCAGGAGTTGCCAGAGATGCTTAGCACTTGTTGGCCCTTTTGCCTTCACTCTGTGGTCCAGCTCACCCCAAACCATCTCGATTGGGTTCAGGTCCGGTGACTGTGGAGGCCAGGTCATCTGGCACAGCACCCCATCACTCTCCTTCATGGTCAAATAGCCCTTACACAGCCTGGAGGTGAGTTTGGGGTCATTGTCCTGTTGAAAAATAAATGATGGTCCAACTAAACGCAAACCAGATGGAATAGCATGCCGCTGCAAGATGCTGTGGTAGCCATGCTGGTTCAGTATGCCTTCAATTTTGAATAAATCCCCAACAGTGTCACCAGCAAAGCACCCCCACACCATCACACCTCCTCCATGCTTCATGGTGGGAACCAGGCATGTAGAGTCCATCCGTTCACCTTTTCTGCGTCGCACAAAGACACAGTGGTTGGAAACAAAGATCTCAAATTTGGACTCATCAGACCAAAGCACAGATTTCCACTGGTCTAATGTCCATTCCTTCTGTTCTTTAGCCCAAACAAGTCTCTTCTGCTTGTTGCCTGTCCTTAGCAGTGGTTTCCCAGCAGATATTCTACAATGAAGGCCTGATTCACACAGTCTCCTCTTAACAGTTGTTCTAGAGATGTGTCTGCTGCTAGAACTCTGTGTAGCATTGACCTGGTCTCTAATCTGAGCTGCTGTTAACCTGCAGAGGTGACTCTTGGTCTTCCTTTCCTGGCACGGTCCGCATGTGAGCCAGTTTCTTTGTAGCGCTTGATGGTTTTTGTGACTGCACTTGGGGACACTTTCAAAGTTTTCCCAATTTTTCGGACTGACTGACCTTCATTTCTTAAAGTAATGATGGCCACTCGTTTTTCTTTACTCAGCTGCTTTTTTCTTGCCATAATACAAATTCTAACAGTCTATTCAGTAGAACTATCAGCTGTGTATCCACCTGACTTCTCCACAACGCAACTGATGGTCCCAACCCCATTTATAAGGCAAGAGATCCCACTTATTAAACCTGACAGGGCACACCTGTGAAGTGAAAACCATTTCAGGTGACTACCTCTTGAAGCTCATCAAGAGTGTGCAAAGCAGTAATCAAAGCAAAAGGTGACTACTTTGAAGAACCTAGAATATGACATATTTTCAGTTGTTTCATACTTTTTGATAAGAATATAATTCCACATATGTTAATTCATAATTTTGATTCCTTCAGTGTGAATCTACAATTTTCATAGTCATGAAAATAAAGAAAACTCTTTGAATGAGAAGGTGTGTCCAAACTTTTGGTCTGTACTGTATGTATAATGCTACATTCAGCTATAATCCCTGTTTTGTTGCTTACTAAGCTTTTATTTATCATGGTTTGGTAGCTTCGTGCATACGAGAGAGGCCCCTCAGGTTTGTTTGTGTAAGGTTGTAATGAGTATTACTCAAGTGCCAAGTATGCTACATTGAAGTCAAGCTGTCGAATTCGAAAGCACCTGACAATCGTATTAGAAATGTGCAAATTCATAATGACATTCCTAGAATATTCCCAGAAAATGTGCAACCCTCCCAGCTTGGTCAATAAGAGTTGAAAGGAGTACAGTACTCAATGTGTTTGTTCATGACAAATACACACATGCAAATACAGCCTCAATTTGTCTGTCTCACTGAGTGAAATAGCATGGATAGCATATGAAACCATCATACAACATCTGTTCTTCGAATTCATATGTGGTTTATCGATAGGTGAAGGAGAACTGGCCCCACCAACTACTGTCAATAAAAAGATTTTCTAATGTCTAGAAAAAAGTGAAGACAAAAATGTAAATATCCCTAACATCTTTACTTTGTGGAATAACTCTTTACACAAAGCCATAGTTTATTATCAGAGGAGATGCTCTTCCATAGGGAAGTCAATAAGTACATCCACCATAGTTAACCAAGTGCCTCTGAGGCCTCCAGAACAATCATTTATGCCAGAGGTACTCAACCTTTCGCACTTTGAGAGCCACATTCAATGCTGTGAGATGGTTGTGCGGCACAATTAACACGAAAATATCATAGAAGCCACATACAAAGCTGTAAATAGTTCCAAATAACAATGAACATGAACTAGT
Organism: Bufo gargarizans; assembly: GCF_014858855.1. NCBI lineage: Eukaryota > Metazoa > Chordata > Amphibia > Anura > Bufonidae > Bufo > Bufo gargarizans. The sequence goes on along the minus strand of NC_058083.1, from coordinate 499,518,905 downwards.
TCAGTGTGAGGAGCAGGTTTTCTGCCAGTCTTTCGAAATCTGGACTCTGTTTTTTGAAAAAAAGGGTCATGTAGCCTGCTGCCATCAACAAGTGGCCTCAGTGGTGACGTTTCGCTAAGCGGCATGTGACCCAGCAGTGATGTGCTGCTTGGGAACATGTCAACTCTGATGTCAATGATTGGTTGAAATTGAGCACATGACCCTGTGCAGAAGTTTATAGGCTGGGGAGTAAGAGAAGCGCAGATTGGACCTTCATTCTCCACATCAGTAAAACCACTAAACTGCTTGAGGGCCCAGGCCCCAGTAAACTGACTGAGGAGAGTCAAGGAAGGCCCCCTCCTTTTTTATGGTTGGTTGTGGAAGAGGGCCCTCCCTGAGTCAGTTTAGCGATATCTAGCCCCTCTTTTCTGAGCTCCTCAGTGGCACACAGGCCAGGCGCCTGTCACAGCCAGCACTCAACTACATTCTACACTATACTGACCTGATGGCAAATGGCCTGTCATGGTTGAGAAGTAAAAATAAGCTTAGCACTGATTGGCTGAGGCTCATCCAACCAATGTTAGACTTATTTCAGTCTGGGCAGCAGGACACTTCTAATTGACACACAGCACAGAGGATGTCTGACCTCCCTCGCTGTGACTTCAGTTAATCACCACTGTTTCTGGTGTCAGAGCAAGCGAAAGCCACACATCAGATGCTCATAAGCTATGGGTTGGAAAGCCATTATCTATTATTCCATGTTTAAGGTCTTTTTTGGACCAAAATGTGTTGACGTTTACGTGCAACATGCCGATGTAATGTATTTTTAAATTCATATGATATAAAGGTAATATGATTCGAAATCTTCGAGTGCTGAATCACTTTTCAATGGAATTCCTTATGCCTACTGGAGCTTGGTCCGTGCACCAACATCATTTGCTAGCTGGCTGGTGTTACTCTCTACACATGCAAAC